>NC_081330.1:52957871-53263809 GCF_026419965.1 Kogia breviceps
AGATTTGCTTTCCTTCTGTTTTTCTCTATTCACTGACTAGAATAAGAACAAGAGAGACCATCAAGGACACTTCATTGAGAATATTCTAGGAGTCCATTAATACCAACACAAGAGATGGGAAGATTTCTGAGACCTTGTAAGCCAAACATGTAATAACACCAATAATTAAATTAAAAGTATCATCAAGTCAACTTATAAGAAAGAACCAAGAGGAAAATACATAGTTTTGTCCTCTCTGGCTTTTGTGGAAAATTAGTTTCAATGCCATCCATACTGTTTTCAAATATTAATATTATTTCCTCAATCATAAGCAAAGGACAGATCAAGTGTAGTTAATAATCAAAAGCAGAATCCATTTTCATTTATGGCTGAAGTTTAGATACAGTTAAATCTCAATCATCATTGGTTTATATGGGTAAATATTTTAGCCTCAAAGAGCAGGAAAGAAATCAATTCAGAAGTTCCTTTCTCACAGAAATTATATTCTGAGAGATGAAATCACTTGCAGCTTTAAAAATAAAGTTTCTATTTTCATCTTCTGCAAAGATGACCCCCATAAAAATACTGAGGAACTTTTAAAAGAGATTCTGGGTAACAGTTTCAAGACATTTTCATCTTCATATATACAAAGCATTGATTAGGAGTTTTCCTTACCACAGGCCTAAAGGAAAGTGTCACTGAAGTAGAAGAAAAATGAAGTATTCTCCTCTAGCTCACAGAATGTGTGGAAAAGCAGAGACCAGGGTGGTCATGAGACAAGCATTTAAAATGCATTTATATAATAATTACACATACAGATGGTCATGAAACCACACTAGTTTATCATGGGACATGTGAAGTATTGATTCATTTTCTTGGGCATTATAATTTTTTTCACAATTAAGTGAGACTATGGATTTTGGAAACTGCTACTCTTAGTACGTCTTGGTACCTGCAGGGCAATGACTCTAGAGGTATAACAAGTTGGCTCAACTTTCACATTCCTTGAAATGATTTGAATTAAACTGAAATATTTAATTTATCAGGAAGAAATAGGGGAGACATTATAAAGTTACTCTATATGAATAACTTTCACAAAGTTAAAATTTAATTTTAAGTAGTTTTCTACAATAGTTGTTTATAAGTATGTAATACAGTATTGTAATTTACATGACATTTCTCATTACCAGTAAAACAGTTACACTTACAGTCATTATAATTAACTAAGTAATGTTAAAAGAGCCAGATAGCAAGCATGTTCAAGGAACTTGACATTATTGGAGGTACCAGAGATTCTGTACTGAGTAAATGGGAATGCTAAATTTTAACAGAAATCTTTTAAAAATATTGCCTATATATTAAATATCTAAGAATTATACTAATTTGAAATGCTAAATAGAGCATAAGCCTCTTCTAAATACCTTTACACTAAGGAATACTTCAAATAATACAGTAATTTAATGCACATACATAATAGACGAAATCCTATCCACACTTTGCAAGGTAAAATGATACACAATGAAGCATTTGAATGAGAATCCAGGAAACATATGTTATGTTGTGATTATAAAGGTCCTTTATACTCCCTTTTAGCCCCAAGAAATCATGCTTTAAAAAAAATTATGTTAGTACTGTTAGTAAGTCATAAGCAGCTTAAAGAATACAATGTAAAATTGGGACACATCATTCCTTCCTCAATAAATTTAATGTACACCAAATTTGAGGCATTTAGTTATTTGTGTAGGAAACTGATTAATCAACATATTGTGAAGAATGAATTAAAGGCCAAATTACTCAAAGCAATGAAATATATTCAGTAATTTAATGCCAGAGAAATTACGTAGATCTATTTAGCTGTTTGACTCTAGTAGCTTATATTTTCCAAGGTAGTTTCAAAATTAAGATAAAATCTTTCAAAATATCCTATTTAAATCCTTGTCTCTACTCATATATGAACAGAATTACATTTCACTATATAAGAAACATCAGTACTTTTTTTCCCCAAAATATCAGGGAGTATAAAGAACTTTACATTCTTCTTTTGATAAAAATAGAAAAAGAAACTTCTTTGTTTTTCAGTATTTATAGAAAAAAAAAAAACATGATTACAACAAAAATAATTTTTTTAATGATTAAAGTAGTGGAACAACATGATTACAATCAACATAAAAATCCCATTAAAATTATTTTATATCATCTAACTTTTCAGCAGAGTGATGGATAATTATAATTATTTTCTCAACAACACTATAGTAGTGAATATTTTCCAAAAAATGAAAAAGTGTTTTTTTTGTTGTTGTTGCTGTTTGTATTTTTGATATTAAAGAAAATCTCTTGCCCTTGGATACCTTTCAGAGGGTAGCTTGGATAGTTCAGTTTCACCTCCAAACTCCCAGAGATGATGTTTAAATTCTTCAGCAATCAGACAGGGCAAGTAATTCCATGTTTCATGATTGATACATTAACCATCAGTTTGTACATCAAGACACATTATATTACATCACACTTGTTGGCATTCAGAGGAAGCAAATTGAGAAACAGCATGATAAAACATTTATTTTTTTTATCACACTGCACTTTTCCTTCCACAAATTTAAAATTTCAATTGCAAGATTACAGCTAAAAAGTAAGCATGGGGTTCAGTGGGACATAATTTTTAAGGTGGTTTTTGTTTTGCTTGCTTTTATAGTGGGAAATCCAGGTTACAAGATAAATGATCTTAGCCAAATTTTGAAATCACAAATCATTGAAGTTTTTTGGAAGGGGAATAGAATTATGTTGTTCCTAGAAAGTTATATCTCACTGTAGATTTCAATAGTTGATGTCCTGGAATCAGTCTAGGACAAGAAAAATAACATGTTAACAAAATCAGATGGTTGTGTTCTAGGAGTCTTAGTTGCCAAGCATGCTACATGGCTAAAATTCACATTGCTAAAATACAGATGCACAATATCAAGGTTATGGAATGTAACAGTAGTAAATACCAAGCCTATTCCAAGCTAACTCAGACTCCTCTTACCATTTTGAATCCATGTATAATACCTACACTCATGTAACCATGAATTATTTCTTTTTGAAATGAAGTACTTCAAATACATGAGTAAGACAGTGACTTGTACACAGAAGGCCCTTTCAAAATAATAAGTTCATTTTTGTTCCCTTATTTTTCAAATGTATAGTCTTCACAATATTTTAATGGAAGAACTGTGTTAAGCAAGATTTCGTTTTGGCATTGTATCTCTTTTATACGGCAATTATCAAAATTGATTCTGAAATGATTATTCTTATTGTTTTTCTAGAATTGCACCAAACACTATCTGCTTGCTCTCAAAGACATTAATATAAAATACACCGTAAGATCATCTTTTAAATTTCATGTTTTAATTTCTACTATAATATATGCATATAAAAATGCCTTCCAGAATACTTGTAAAAATTTATATCAAAGAGGATCCTCATATTCCCCAGTTATAAATGTTTTTGTGCAATAGATACATTTCTATCTAACTAATGTTCCATATTTTTTCAGAACACGAGTCAGAAAAAAAACTGTAGAAAATATTTGATTCCCTTTTTAAAAACATGAATTTTTAAAATAAATCCCCTTATACCTTACTGCCTCCTAGAACCATTTAATTTCTTCACTTTCATATTTCTATTCAGATGAGTAATGAACTAAGCAGATATATCACCCTAAACCCTCCTTTTGAAAATATATTTATCAATTTGTTTAAAATCAATTGAATATAATTCTGCCTTCTGATAACAGTAATATTTTATTCCACTGTCAGAATTTCCTTAAGGAACAATGAATTTTTATTTTACTGGCTGACACTTTCCCCCATTTTGTATGATGCTTCTTTAAAAAGAAGACACCTACTGTATTTGAATTTTTATAAATACATGAGTTCTTTTTCAGTGCTCACTTAACTTTTTAGCATTCTGCAACATCAGTGAATATAAGATGCCTCTCCTGGCATTAATCAGAAATTGAAGCGTATACAGAAAGGGTGAATAACATTGCAAATGTAGCACAAAATACAAGGATTCGAATTATTTTTAGTATCACATTAGTCTGCCTAAGTTCACCAATTCATGTCCAGAAGATATTTAGTAATTAATCTGAAACATCTGTGAACCAATGACATAAAATATACAATTTACCTATTTTTTTAAGATGAGAAAAAATAGAATAAGTCATCTGAGAACTCATTGATTCTAAGATACTCCTTTTAGCTAATAAAAACTGAATGATAACCAAGAATTTATTCTCATTAGCATTTACTTTCCTTATTTTGCCTATCTTATGAAATTATTTTCTGTGTTTAGGAAAAGATTTCTTAGATAAATAAAATAAAATACCCGAATGAAAAAGTTATTAATTTTATTGACTTTCTAGGGATTACAAAATATCAAAATAAAAAAACAATAAAAGAGGAAGATATTTGGAAAACACTTCAATTTTTTCCTTCATCTATGCCTTACTTACTGTATGTTCATGTCCTCATGTAAAATAAGTCTAGCTCTTAAAATATCTCCATGCTTTCAAAAACAGTTGAAACCAGAATTTGCTCTTCTAACTAACTTCACAAACCAATCTATTAAAAATGATGCTCTGCAAAAGTGATTCACAAACCCCACCCTTTGTATAGATTTTTAAATGAGTCACAAATTTAGCCCTGGGAAAAGTGCTATTAGGATATACAACACACATAAAGTGCTATTCATAAAGAATACTTTTCTGTTGAGAAATGTTTCCAAAAAAACCGAATGATAGCAATGAGAATTAGAAAATGAGAGCACCCTTTTTAATAGTTAAATAAAAACAAAAACATACCATGATGAGATATTAGGTACCTGTTATGTTTGCCACCCATTTAATATCCACCTTGGTCAGAAACCATGGGGCTCATGTGAACTGTAGAAATAACCACTGCCCTAATTCAAGGCATAACAGAAACTCTCCACAAAGAGAGTAGGGTTCTATTTTACCATTTGCGATAGCATAATTATGAACCTATTGTAACAAAAATGCACCCACAACTGAATTAGTATCTTACTTTCACTGTGTGATTAAGAGAAAAAGGTTAACATTATTGTATAATTTAACTATGCAAATCCATGAGTGACCTTGATTCTTAAAAGTATTTCTTAAATTATGGTAAATTATTTTCAGTGTTATTTTGAATCCTGATAGACTTCTTTAATATCTCTAACTTTGGTGAGAGGAAACCTATTCTGACCTTCACATTACTACTATTTAATTAAGCCTAAATAGGTTTTCAAAAGCTTTATTCACTTAAACTGATATGAAGACCTTCTTAAGAGTAACACAGACAAAATAATAAAATCAACATGCTGCATGACTTCCAGAGAAAAAATGTAGATAAATTCTATCTCTTGACTTTATTAAGGAAATAAAAATACTTAAATCATTTAATTTAGTTATGAATTTCTAGATACATTTTTAATCATTTCTCCATGGAATACAGATAAAAAAGACTGCATATACTCTTGTTTTCATAAATTTATTGGGTTTTAAATTATTGTATACAGATATCTTGGGTCTTAATATGTGCATAGTTTCCTTCAGGCCCATTAGAGAAAGCAATCATATTTCATTTTCCAAAAGTCATTATCTCTTAAGAATGTCCCCTGAAGGTTTCTTAATACCTTGCATGAATATGCAAATACTCAAATGGATGTCTAAAGTAGAGATCTCATATATATTTCATTCTCTGGCTTGAAGGTGAGAGTGAGTTAGTGTGACTTCATTTTCCTAATCCCATTCTTGCTACATTGTGTTAATACAGATTTATGAACCAGAATAATGGTGAGTTCCTAATCTGAAAATGACACTCTCTTTTCATTGTGGGGGTTTGGGGGAATGGTGGGTAGGGAGGATATCTTGATGCTATTTGATTATCTTGGGTAGGCATAGATTTTCCCAAGTGAAGCTGGAAGTCTCAATACCATTAAGTATTAAGGCCTGCTTATCAGATTCCAAAAGGCTTTACTGTGATGTATCTAGCCATGACTGTTTTGATCCTATGCACACAATTGTACTGAAGACAGTGTCGTGACCTTTTATTTTGGAGTTTTTCCAGTATATTCTCTAGCAAGAAGTGTCATACTGCCATCTACAGACAACACTGTCCCTATTATAATCATCATTCCTCACCCAATTTTCCTCCAATCAGGAGTCATTTTGTTCTGATTTTCTACCAAACTTAAAATGAATCCATATATCTATTCAGATACTTCTGCAGAATATGATCATTTTGATCCCATGTTGAGTCAGTAGATTCTGTAAAGTCCTACTTCAACTGAAAATAATTAAAAAAAAAATAAAGTTAGAAAGGTTACTTAGAAACTTGGATTACCTACCGGTCTGGTGTGTACAGACACAGGGGTCTTGAAAGTTGTCACTGGATAGCTGCACTCAGAAACGCTGTAGGGATCAGAACTGCTGGAGGAACACTTGGAGATGGAATCACAGCCCACGAAGGTGTTATCAAGAGGCAGTTCCTGGATGATGTGGTGCTTCGAATTCAGGGGAGTTTCTGGCTGGATCTGGAAGGCAGGCTGTGGAGAGGCAGATTTGTAGTGCCGGGCCAAATCAGGGCTGTCAGGCTTGAAAGTAGTAGGTGTAGTGCCCCAGTTGTACTTGCCCACGGTTTGCTCTTCCAGTTCAATGGGAAGGTCTAGTGTGACACTGTTTCCATCATTGTCAGCATCATCTTCCTTAGTTTCTTCAATAGTAACAAAGTTAAGCAGCAAGTTCTTGGGGGTATGCTTCTTCTTCTTCTTCTTCTTCTTCTTCTTCTTCATCATTATCATCTGCCTGTTTTCTGGGTTTGGAGTAACCCATTCGGAATTCTGCTTGTTTTTCTGAGCAGCCTTAAGGTGTGGTGATTGGCGGCATCTTACTACAGCAGTGATGAAAATAACAAGGATGACAGTTATGGTGCCTGCAACAATGGCAACCACAATCTTGACATAGTCACTGGATGGTGAGGATGTATCAGCTGTCTCAATATTTTGGGTCACTGGTGTTTCAATGTTTTTGCGCACCAATTCATAAATCAGTGTAGCATTGGTCACTGACTCATTCACAAATAGATTAACATTTACAACATTGAAGAGAGAATCAGGTTGTCCTAAGTCCTTAGCTTTGACTACCAGTTTGTGTAAACCAAGGTCTGCAAGGACACATTTCTCCTTCAGTGTAATGTTGCCTGTTGTTTGGTCAATCATAAACAGACCTTTTGTGTTTCCTCCTACAATGCTGTAATGAAGCTCTGCATTCATGCCAGTGTCATTGTCAATAGCAACTACCGTGAAGACCACTGTGCCTGGATTAGTGGATGGCAGAACCAATTCAAAGGAATAGTTTGAAGAAGGGACTACAAAAACTGGTTTGTTGTCATTGACATCAACCACATTTATGGTGACTTTGGCAGTTGAAGAACGTGATACCCTACCACCATCCTCAGCCTTTACATAGAAAGTATAAGATTCTTTTTTTTCTCTATCAAAGGAAATATTCGGTTGGATGACACCAGTCTGTGGATCAATGGTGAAGTCATCATTTGCATCCAAAATGGAGAGAGTGACTGCAGAATTTTCTCCATAATCAGGATCAGTTACAGTGATTAGTCCTACTGTGCCATGTCTTGGAAGGTTTTCTGGGACATAGAAGTTGTACTCATTGTGAGTGAAAATTGGACTGTTGTCATTCTGATCAAGAACAGTCACTAAGACTGTGGCATTGGTTATTAAAGGTGGCATCCCATTATCTTTTGCCAGAACTGTGAATGAATATTTTTCCTGCTTTTCTCTATCCAGTTTCTTCACTGCAGTCAGAATGCCTGTACGACGATCCAGGTTGAATTCGGATGGGGCATCAATGCCAAGCAGGTAGTTTATCTCAGCATTATGCCCTGTGTCTGCATCTGTTGCACTTATTTTTGTCAACTGGGTGCCAGGAGAGTTATTCTCAGGAACAGAAAGACTTATGAAAGGCTGAGTGAAAACTGGAGTGTTGTCATTTTCATCTTTTACTTTGATGAGGAGCATGGATGATTGATTCAAAGGAGGTTTGCCAGCATCTGCAGCCAGTAATTTAATGGCATATTCTCTTGTGGACTCATAGTCAAGATATGCAGCAGTCTCTAGGAGGAACTGATTACTGAATACTGGCCTCAACCTGAAAGGGACTTCATGATCTGTAAAGCACGTCACCCTACCATTATGGTCAGCATCCTTATCTGTCACAGTTATGAGAGCAATTTTGGTGTTGAGTGGAGCATTTTCTGAAAGAACCACAGTGCCATTGATTGGATTGATGATATATCTTATGTCAATTGATGGGACATTATCATTGACATCTGTAACATTTACTAGCACCATTGCTCTTGCTGGTATCAATCCACCATCACTTGCCAAAACCAGTAACCTGTGGTTTGGTGATTCCTCTCTATCCAGTGGTTCTTTGATTGTGATAAGTCCAGTGGTGGAGTTGAGATGAAATAGTCTCTTGGCCATGTTAGAGACTAGATTGCTGAAATGGAAGTGAATCCTGGCATTTTCACCTATGTCGGCATCTGTGGCATGAAGTTGTGTCACTGAAGTACCTACAGGAGCATTTTCCGGTATACTGACTTCAATCTCATTCTCCTTGAAGACTGGGCGGTTATCGTTTGTATCAGCAACACTCACTTGCAAAATGGCAGTACTGGATCTTTGAGGAAAGCCACCATCTTCAACCTTTACTTTCATTACATATGTATCTTTTTCTTCCCTATCTAACTCTTTTTGAACTATCAGTTGTGGCATCTTCTCTCCTTCTGGTGTTTCAATAACATCAAGCCCAAAAATACTTTGACCCTGGAAAGCATAGAAGGAAACATTTTAGCTTATATTATTTAATGAGACCAGTTTTCAATTCCTTGAAGTCATAGGACATAGACTCAACTCAGAAATAAGTGCCAGAGACTTGAGTTCTAAGTCCCAACTTCGTTTGTAACTAATATTGTCACCACAAACAAGATGCTTAACATCTCTACACATTTGTGAAATTAGAGTTGTGCTAGAAGATATTCTAAGTGCTTTTCAGGTCATAGCATTTTATGGTGATAAATGTAACATTTATATGAACTATTAAAGATTTCAAAAGGAAGAAGTATGTAGAATTTTAAAAAGAATTATCGCTAAGTTTCACACGGTGAATGAACTTATAAGTGAATTAACAATGGTTACTCCAAATGAATTAAAATATCTCACTGTAGATTTCAGTTGTCTAGGACACATTTTCACCACCAGAAGTAACAATCAAGTATAAAATATTCATCCAAGACAAAAGTGCATATATCACATCTAATAAATACAGCTAATAACTTTGGCAGAGGGAGAAAATATGCAAACTCTGATAAGAATAAAACATTGTGTAAAATACACAGACTTTCTTTTTTTTCCCCTATGGAAACAGGTGTTAAAGATGAAATTTTGGGGAATTCCCTCGCAGTCCAGTGGTTAGGACTCGATGATTTCACTGACAGGGCCCAGGTTCAATCCCTGGTCGGAGAACTAAGATCCTGCAAGCTGTGAGGCCTTGCCAAAAAAAAAAAAAAAGAAAGAAAGATTTTCTTGGAGATTAACAGAACAATGTTATTTAACTTCTAATTTTTTTTAATGAGCATGCACAATGGACTGAAACTAACATGCGAAAATGTCAAATTGGAAAATATAGCTATAAGAACAGTACCTATATTTTCTTTATGCCTATAAAGTCAGATTATGAGAATGTTTAAAATCAGTTTCCTCCGGTTCTGGCTTCCCTCAAAACCCTCAAGGAACTGATTCAATTAATAGAAAACTGTAAAATTCTTAAAGTGCTTGGGCTCTCTTAAGTGCTATTGTTTATCAGGGCACAGATGGTCTCATACTCTCAATTCTTTAAAATAGTCAAATAATTTTGATAAAGTCCAATTTATCAATAGAAAAAAAAATTTAAAGTCCCTTCTCTGAACTACAATAAGATGAGCCCTACACACATAGACAATGATCTTGATAGCTAATTGAGGAATAGCATTGACTAGCTCTCAGGGGCAGTTCTAGCCAGTGTTACCTGTAGCACTTTGATAGAAATTAATAAGATAGAAATGTACTGGAGACTGTGAAGATCAGAAGATTTTAAGATTCTTAGTACATGGGTGATTTATGAACCCTTACGTACACATGTACACGTGCACACACACACACACACACACACACACACACACACACATATAACCATACACTACAATTTTAATTCTCCAATATAGTTTTTAACATAAAAGTTGCTGACATGTGCTGAAGATCAGTTATTGAGATCTCCTCTATGTGCTCTGTCCTGAAAGAACAGGATAGCATCTGAGGGTTTTTTCTCATTGTTCTGTCATACCAGTGTCTAAAATAAGATCCTAAATGTTAGAAACCAATGAACGATATCAGGTTTTCAGGGACCACTAGAATATATGGTGAGATTATATGGTCATATTATCTTTTATAACTTATCAAAGCATTATAATTGCTTACATAAAATTTAGTATAATACTTAAGTACAACTACATATTTCCTCATGAATTGCTTGAAGACATTTCGGCATTTTTTGGATTTTTTTGTGTGTTTATATTCACTTACTCTTTTATTCAAATCCAGACCATAATATGTCTTGATGGGAGAATTAAATGTTTATTATGAAATTTAAGATGGCATTTCAGAAATATTAATGAAAATCATCAGTTTGCTTCAATGTAATTTAAAAAAGTTCCTACGAGGTAACCAATGTGTATTAATCTTGGTTTTAATTCATAAAATAAAATGAGCATTCTATTAATATTTTACTTGTATAAACCAATAAACAATTTGCCTTTTCTTTGCCAAGGAAAATATTTTTCATGTAATATCTATCTACAAGTGTGAAAAATTAGCAAATCTATTTTAAGAAAAAAAAGAATTTTACCACAATTATATTAAATATACATACAATATTTACTATTATAATTTGATTTAGTAAACTTAGTGATTAATGATAATTTTATTTTTGTAATGATATTTCAAAAGGCTTTTAGGAAGGTTCAAATCTGGAATGTCTCATCTATGGGTAGAAAAAATAGCTTCTGAATTGAACTTCACAGAAATCCATGGCATTTAATACAATTTTGTTAATTCTTGGCATGCCAATATTCAGTGGCTAATATGGTCACAGTGTTCTTCTAGGCACTGGGGATATGGTGGTAAATAAAAATATTTTGCTAATGTAATGGAAATTAAATTTTAGCTAAGATGAGGAAAAATCAATAGCAATCTAAGTATCTACTGGATGTTGATACTAATAGATTTATGTTAATTGAAAATAATTACATTTTTAATAAGGACTATAAAAGTAGATTATAAAGAATTATTAGAGGTTATATAAGGGGGAACTAGCATATATAATATAGCCAAAAAACAACAAGTAAATATCTTAAGTTCTTGAGTTTCAGACTCAATTATCCAATTTATGACTATAATACATCTAGGGAAAAGAATACGTTAGTTTTAATTTTTAATTTTATTCATTTATGTTTATGTGTTTTGTGTTTGTATATTTCGAGTTTATTAATATGTGTTTGCCTGAACTTTGCATTGACCTTTGCTTTCCCAAGCAAATGAATGCAGGGTTATGTCAGTTGAAAAACCCAAGAACAGCATGTTTGCTGTCCTTAATTTTTTTTATGTGATGAGACAGTAACATTAAAAGATAGATTTTTCAAATTTTCAAAATGATAATGAGATATACATGCCAGATAATGGACAATGTCCATATTGCTCTTCTGTCTGCTATGACTGCTGTGTCCAATATGACAGCAATTAGTCACAAGTATTTACATTTACATTTTAATTAATTATAATTAGATAAAATAAAAAAAATCAGTACATCAGTCTCACTAGCCATATTTCAGTTCTTATAGATACATCTGAGTAGTGGCTACTGCATTGGACAGCACAGATATAGAACTTGTCCATTACTACAGAAAGTTCTATTGCACTGGACTGTTCTAAGATGTTACATTTTTCTTTAATAAAAATCTATGTTCAGGTCAAGTGATGTTGTGCATACCACCCCCGCTCAGATATTTAGAACTCTACAAATGACTTACTACTTTACATATTTAAATTTCAGAGTGGGCATGAAGATGGTGGAAAAGTAAGACGAGGAGATCACCTTCCCCCCCACAAATATATCAGAAATAATCTACATGTGGAACAACTCATATAGAACACCTACTGAACACTGGCAGAAGACCTCAGACCTCCCAAAAGGCAAGAAACTCCCCACGTACCTGGGTAGGGCAAAAGAAAAAAGAAAAAACTGAGACAAAAGAATAGGGATGGGACCTGCACCAGTGGGAGGGAGCTGTGAAGGAGGAAAGGTTTCCACACACTAGAAGCACCTTCGCGGACAGAGACTGCGGGTGGAGGGGGGAAGCTTCAGAGCCAGGAGGAGAGCACAGCAACAGAGGTGTGGAGGGCAAAGCTGAGAGATTCCCGCACAGAGGATCGGTGCCGAACAGCACTCACCAGCCCAAGAGACTTGTCTCCTCACCTGCCGGGATGGGTGGGGGCTGGGAGCTGAGGATCCAGCTTTGGTCGGATCACAGGGAGAGGACTGGGGTTGGTGCCGTGAACACAGCCTGAAGGGGGTTAGTGCACCACAGCTACATGGGAGGTAGTCTTGAAAAAGGTCTGGAACTGCTGAAGAGGCAAGAGACTTTTTCTTGCCTCTTTATTTCCTGGTGCACGAGGAGAGGGGATTAAGAGCACTGCTCAAAGGAGCTCGAGACGGGCGCGAGCCGCAGCTATCAGCTTGGACTCCAGAGACGGGCATGAGTCCTAAGGCTGCTGCTGCAGCCACCAAGAAGCCTGTGTGCAAGCACAGGTCACTAACCACACCTCCACCCCCAAGAGCCTGTGCAGCCTGCCACTGACAGGGTCCCATGATCCAGTGACACCTTCCCCAGGAGAACACACGACATGCCTCAGGCTGGCGCAACATCATGCCAGGCTCTGCCGCTGCAGGCTCACCCCGCACTCCGTGCCCCTCCCTGCCCCCCGGCCTGAGTGAGCCTGAGCCACGGAATCAGCTGCTCCTTTAACCCCGTCCTGTCAGAGAAATACAGTTACCCTCAGGCAACCTACACGCAGAGGCAGAGCCAAACCCAAAGCTGAGCCCCGGGAGCTATGCAGACAAAGAAGAGAAAGGGAAATCTCTCTTAGCAGCCTCAGGAGCAGCTGATTAAATCTCCACAATCAACTTGATGTACTCTGCATCCATGGAATACCTGAATAGACAACAAATCATCCCAAATTGAGGAGGTGGAATTTGGGAACAACTATATATATATATATATTTTTTTTTTCCCCTTTTCCGCTTTTTGTGAGTGTGTACACGTATGCTTCTGTGTGATTTTGTCCGTATACCTTTGTTTTTACCATTTGTCCTAGGGTTCTGTCTGAAAGTTTTTATTTTTGTTTTTGTTTTTAGTATAGTTTTCAGTGCATGTTATCATTAGTGGATTTGTTTTTTGGTTTGGCTGTTCTCTTCTTTCTTTCTTTTTTCTTAATCACTTTAAATTTTTTAACAATTATTTTTAATTTTTTTAAAATAACTTTTAAATTTAATTTAATTTTATCTTTTGCTTTCTTTCTTTCTTTTTTCTCCCTTTTATTCTGAGCTGTGTGGATGGCAGGCTCTTGGTGCTCCAGCCAGGTGTCAGGACTGTGCCTCTGAAGTGTGAGAGCCAAGTTCAAGAAATTGGTCCACCAGAGGCCTCCCAGCTCCATGTAATAGCAAACAGTGAAAACCTCCCAGAGATCTCCATCTCAATGCCAAGACACAGCTCCACTCGATCACCAGCAAGCTACAGTGCTAGACACCCTATGCCAAACAATTAACAAGACAGGAGCACAAAACCACCCAGTAGCAGAGAGGCTGCCTAAAATCATAATAAGATCACAGACACCCTAAAACACACCACCAGGCATGGACCTGCCCACCAGAAAGACAAGATCCAGCCTCCTCCACAAGATCACGGGAAGTAGTCCCCTCCACCAGGAAGCCTATGCATCCCACTGAACCAACCTTAGCCACTGGAGGCAGAAACCAAAAACAAAGGGAACTACAAACGTGAAGTCTGCAAAAAGGAGACACCAAACACAGTAAATTAAGCAAAATGAGAAGACAAAGAAACACACAGCAGATGAAGGAGCAAGGTAAAAAGCCACCAGACCTAACAAATGAAGAGGAAATAGGCAGTCTACCTGAAAAAGAATTCAGAATAATGATAGCAAAGTCCATCCAAAATCTTGGAAAGAGAATGGAGAAAGTAGAAGAAACGTTTGACAGGGACCTAGAAAAACTAAAGAGCAAACAAACAATTATGAACAACACAATAAATGAAATTTAAAATTCTCTAGAAGGAATCAATAGCAGAATAACTGAGGCAGAAGAATGGATAAATGACCTGGAAGATAAAAGAGTGGAAATAACTACTGCAGAGCAGAATAAAGAAAAAATAACAAAAAGAATTGAGGACAGTCTCAGAGACCTCTGGGACAATATTAAATGCACCAACACTTGAATTATAGGGGTCCCAGAAGTAGAAGAGAAAAAGAAAGGGACTGAGAAAATATTTGAAGAGATTACAGTTGAAAACTTCCTTAATATGGGAAAGGAAATAGTTAATCAAGTTCAGGAAGCACAGAGAGTTCCATACAGGATAAATCCAAGGAGAAACACACCAAGACACATATTAATCAAACTATCAAAAATTAAATACAAAGAAAACATATTAAAAGCAGCAAGGGAAAAACAACAAATAACGTGCAAGGGAATCCCCATAAAGTTAACAGATGATCTTCAGCAGAAACTCTGCAAGCCAGAAGGGAGTGGCAGGACATATTTAAAGTGATGAAAGGGAACAAAACACAACAAAGATAACTCTATCCAGCAAGGATCTCATTCAGATTTGACAGATAAATTAAAACCTTTACAGACAAGCAAAAGCTAAGAGAAATCAGCACAAACAAACCAGATTTAACGCAAAGCTAAAGGAACTTCTCTAGGCAGGAAACACAAGACAAGGAAAAGACCTACAATAACAAACCCAAAACAATTCAGAAAATGGGAATAGGAACATACATATCAATAATTACCTTAAATGTAAATGGATTAAATGCTCCAACCAAAAGACATAGATTGGTTGAATGGACAAAAAAACAATACCTGTATATATGCTGTCTACAAGAAACCCACTTCAGACGTAGGGACACATACAGACTGAAAGTGAGGGAATGGAAAAAGACATTCCATGCAATTGGAAATCAAATAAAGCTGGAGTAGCAATTCTCATATCAGACAAAATAGACTTTAAAACAAGCACTATTACAAGAGACAAAGAAGGACACTACATAATGACCAAGGGATCAATCCAAGAAGAAGATGTAACAATTGTAAATATTTGTGCACCCAACATAGGAGCACCTCAACACAAAAGGTAAATACTAACAGCCATAAAAGGGGAAATCGACAGTAACACAATCATATTAGGGGACTTTAACACCCCTCTTTCACCAAAGGACAGATCATCCAAAAGGAAAATAAGTAAAAAAACACAAGTTTTAAATGATACATTAAACATGATGGACTTAATTGAAATTTATAGGACATTCCATCCAAAAAAACAGAGTACACATTCTTCTCAAGTGCTCATGGAACATTCTCCAGGATAGATCATATCTTTGGTCACAAATCAAGCCTTGGTAAATTTAAGAAAATTGAAATTGTATCAAGTATCTTTTCTGACCACAACGCTATGAGATTAGATATCAATTACAAGAAAAGATCTGTATAAAATACAAACACATGGAGGCTAAACAATACACTACTTAATAACGAAGTGATCACTGAAGAAATCAAAGAAGAAGTCAAAAAATACCTAGAAACAAATGACAATGAAAACACGACAACCCAAAACCTATGGGATGCAGCAAAAGCAGTTCTATGAGGGAAGCTTATAGCAATACAATCCTACCTTAAGAAACAAGAAACAACTCAAATAAACAACCTAAACTTACACCTAAAATAATTAGAGAAAGAAAAAAAAAAAAAAAAACCAAAGTTAGCAGAAGGAAAGAAATCATAAAGATCAGATCAGAAATGAATGAAAAAGAAATGAAGGAAACGATAGCAAAGATCAATAAAACTAAAGGTTGGTTCTTTGAGAAGATGAACAACATTGAAAAACCATTAGCCAGACTCATCAAGATAAAAAGGGAGAAGACTCAAATCAATAGAATTAGAAATGAAAATGGGGAACTAACAACTGACACTGCAGACATACAAAGGATCATGAGTGATTACTACAAGCAACTATATGCTAAAAAAGTGGACAACCTGGAAGAAATGGACAGAATGTTAGAAATGCACAACCTGCCGAGATTGATCCAGGAAGAAATAGAAAATATGAAGAGACCTATCAGAAGCACTGAAATTGAAACTGTGATTAAAAATCTTCCAACAAACAGAAGCCCCAGACAAGATGGTTTCACAGGCAAATTCTAGCAAACATATAGAGAAGAGCTAACACCTATCCTTCTCAAACTCTTCCAAAAGATAGCAGAGGGAGGAAAACTCCCAAACTCATTCTATGAGGCCACCATCACCCTGATACCAAAACCAGACAAAGATGTCACAAAGAAAGAAATCTACAGGCCAATATCACTGATGAACATAGATGCAAAAATCCTCAACAAAATACTAGCACACAGAATCCAACAGCACATTAAAAGGATGATACATGATGATTAAGTGGGGATTATCCCAGGAATGCAAGGATTCTTCAATATACGCAAATCAATCAATGTGATACACCATATTAGCAAATTGAAGGAGAAAAATCATATGATCATCTCAATAGATGCAGAGAAAGCTTTTGACAAAAATCAACGCTCATTTATTATAAAAACCCTCCAGAAAGTAGGCATAGACAGAACATACCTAAAATAATAAAGGCCATATATGACAACCTGACAGCAAAAATCATCCTCAATGATAAAAAACTGAAACCATTTCCACTAAGATCAGGAACAAGACAAAGATGTCCACTCTCACCACTATTATTCAACATAGTTTTGGAAGTTTTAGTCACAGCAATCAGAGAGATAAAGAAATAAAAGGAATCCAAATCGGAAATGAAGAAATAAAACTGTCACTGTTTGCAGATGACATGATACTGTACATAAAGAATTCTAAATATGCTACCAGAAAACTACTAGAGCTAATCAATGAATTTGGTAAAATAGCAGCCTATAAAATTAACGCACAGAAATCTCTTGCATTCCTATACACTAATGATGAAAAACCTGGAAGTAAAATGAAGAAAACACTCCCATTGCCATAAAAATAATAAAATATCTAGGAATAAACCTACCTAAGGAGACAAAAGACCTGTATGCAGAAAATTATAAGACACTGATGAAAGAAATTAAAGATGATACAGATAGATGGAGAGATATACCATGTTCTTGGATTGGAAGAATCAACATTGTGAAAATGACTCTACTACCCAAAGCAATCTACAGATTCAATGCAATCCCTATCAAACTACCACTGGCATTTTTCACAAAACTAGAACAAAAAAAAATCATAATTTGTATGGAAACACAAAAGACCCTGAATAGCCAAAGTAATTTTGAGAAAGAAAAATGGAGCTGGAGGAATTTGGTACCAGGACTTCAGTCTATACTGCAAAGCTGCAGTAATCAAGACAGTATGGTACTGGCACAAAAATAGAAATATAGATCATTGGGACAGGATAGAAAGCCCAGAGATAAACCCACACACATATGGTCACCTTGTCTTTGATAAAGGAAGCAAGAATATACAGTGGAGAAAAGAGAGCCTCTTCGATTAGTGGTCCTGGGAAAACTGGGAATCTACATGCAAAAGAATGAATTTAGAACACTGCCTAACACCACACACAAAAATAAACTCAAAATGGATTAAAGACCTAAATGTAAGGCCTGACAGTATCAAACTTTTAGAGGAAAACAGGCAGGACACTCTATAACATAAATGACAGCAATATCCTTTTGACCCACCTCCTAGAGAAATGGAAATAAAATCAAAAATAAAGAAATGTGACCTAATGAAACTTAAGAGCTTTTACACAGCAAAGGAAACCACAAACAAGATGAAAAGACAGCCCTCAGAATGAGAGAAAATATTTACAAATGAAGCAACTGATAAAGGATTAATCTCCAAAATTTATAAGCAGCTCATGCAGCTCAATATCAAAAAAACAAACAAACAAATCCAAAAATGGGCAGAAGAGCTAAATAGACATTTCTCCAAAGAAGATATATAGATTGCCAACAAACACATGAAAGAATGCTCAACATCATTAATCATTAGAGAAATGAAAATCAAAAGTACAATGCGATATCATCTCACAGCGGTCAGAATGGCCATCATCAAAAAATCTACAAACAGTAAATGCTGGAGAGGGTGTGGAGAAAAGGGAACCCTCTTGCGCTGTCTGTGGGAATGTAAATTGATAGAGCCACTGTGAAGAACAGTATGGAGGTTCCTTAAAAAACTAAAAATAGAACTACCATACAACCCAGTAATGCACTACTGGGCATTTACCCTGAGAAAACCATAATTCATAAAGAGTCATGTACCACAATGTTCATTACAGCTCTATTTAAAAGAGCCAGGACATGGAAACAACCTAAGTGTCCATCAACAGATGAATGGATAAAGAAGATGTGGCACATATATATAATGGAATATTACTCAGCCATATTAAGAAATGAAATTGAGTTACTTGTAGTGAGGTGGATGGACCTAGAGTCTGTCATACAGAGTGAAGTAAGTCAGAAAGAGAAAAAGAAATACCGTATGCTAACACATATATGTGGAATCTAATGAAAAAAAGAAGGTCATGGAAAACCTAGGGGTAAGATGGGAATAAGAACTCAGATGTACTAGAGAATGGACTTGAGGACATGGGGATGGGGAAGGGTAAGCTGGGACAAAGTGAGTGAGTGATAGTGTATATATGGAAATATCTACACTACTAAAGATAAAATAGATAGCTATTGGGAATCACTCACATAGTGTAGGGAGATCAGCTAGGTGCTTTGTGACCAGTTAGAAGGGTGGGATAGGGAGGGTGGGAGGGAGGGAGACGCAAGAGGGAAGAGATATGGGGATATATGTATATGTATAACTGATTCACTTTGTTATAAGGCAGAAATTAACACACCATTGTAAAGCAATTATACTCCAATAAAAATATTTAAAATAAATAAATAAATAAATTTCATATTATCTCAGTAATTTGAAAAGGAGTTGCCTACATATAAGACATAAATACTTTTCAACAATGTTTTAGACAGATACCTGAGTCTGATGCTAAAGTGTGGTACCAACATGAGTTTGCTATCTTTAATGAATGACTATTCCAAGGCTGTTCCTCTGTCTTGTCTCCTTCAGGAATAAAGAATGACTAACACATGGATCCAACATTAGTTCCATCCCATGTTAGTTAGCTCAACTGACATTCAAATCCATATGAACCCTGAAAAAACCTCAAGCTCTTTGCCATATGTTAAACCATGACATGAAAACAATGGGAAAGATGAAAAGGTGAAATAAAGGTATATGTCTTCTTAATTCATCATCTTGTTAACTTTACCGTAGATATGTCCTATATACAAAAAAAGTTAGAGCTTTGGGATAATTGTAGTATCCTGAATTCCAAACTTACTTAGAATTATTTCCCCCTTGTTTATAGGGAAAAAATCTTGAGAAAATCCTTTGCTATCTCTCCCAAATGGTCATCCTTTGGTGAGAGAACTACACTCATCTGTGTGTCTCTCTCAGTAATTTACTTAAGCCTCTATTACATTAGTGAATGTGAGTGTAGGATAAAATGGCATCAAGCTTCGTTTATATGTATAATCTCTAAGGACATAGCACCCAGCATATACGAACACATTAAATAAGCGTTTGTTAGATGAATAAATTCATGAATTAAAAAGATAATTCCTATTTTAAAATTTAAAAATGAGAAAGAGCAAAGTTTGGTTGTTCTTGTTTTTAATTCTCAGTCTGTGCTTGAATAGGAATATACTGTAATTGTTGACTCAGGTTGCTTTTTTTCTTTTGCTTTAATTAAATTGTCCAGAAAACAATTTCAGAATTATTTTATAAAACAACTATTTTTTTCTGTTAGGGATATAATAAGCTACTGTGTCAATCTCTGGTAAAAATTTATAACCTAGTTGTAAACCTTTATTTTTGGAAGACATAATGACAAGTTCTTAGTTTGGTAAGTGGCCTGTGTACGTACAAAATACAAAATCCTACATCTGTCAAACACCCATATGTACAAACAAAAAAAAGAGACAACAGGGCTTCCCTGGTGGTGCAGTGGTTGAGAGTCCACCTGCCGATGCAGGGGACATGGGTTCGTGCCCCAGTCTGGGAAGAGGCAACATGCCGCTGAGCGGCTAGGCCCGTGAGCCATGGCCGCTGAGCTTGCGCATCCAGAGCCTGTGCTCCGCAATAGGAGAGGCCACAACAGTGAGAGGCCCGCGTACCGCAAAAAAAAAAAAGAAAAAAAAAAAAAGAGAGAGAGACAACAAAAAACTCAGAAAAGAAAACAACATACTATATGAATTGAATGCAACACATTATATGTTGATTTTGGATCTTGGTGTCTTAAACTAGTTTGATCTCACGTATACAAAATTGCCAATTTCAGTTCAGGTTAAGAAAAAATTTTGGACTTTCCAATAACCTCATGTAATTCAAAAGACTTAATTTCATTTGTGAGTGGCATTTCTTCCAAAATTCAAAAATAAGATGAGCTTGCAAATCTAGGACAAAACCCGCTGAAATGAGTAAGATGTTATTAAGCTCATCTAAGACTTTAATTCTTTGTAGGGTTTTGTAAAATTAAGGAAAAGGAAGTTGGTGTTGGATATGAAATTCCCAAAAGAAGTATTTTTGCTTCTGAAAAAAATGAATAAAGAATATTCCTTGCCGAACTAAAAGCTATTTTTTTGCCTTTGTTCTGTGAAAGAATTACCTGAACGGTTGTACTAAACTTCAGCATTTTTGACATATGCATGTGCAAGACACCACTTCATTGCCTATTGGAAGGTAATAAATAACACAGCAGTTCCAGAGCTATAAATCTAGTACAGTTGCCCAGAAAATGCATACAGTGCCAGTAAGTACTAAAAATAGTTCCAAAGAGATTGGATTCTAAAACTGCTTACATAAAAGCTGTTTACTCTGTAGATCGAGGAATGCTGGGGGAAAGACTAAAAATTTATTTCTGAGCTTTACCACTGCTTGATTTATCAAGAACCAACCTGACTTTAAAAAAAAAAAAAAATTCTTTTTTTTTCTTACTGTTACTGATACATCTTTGGGCCAGAGAAATGTCAGTGTTTTATCCATTTGCATAGTTTCAAATGGATAAAACCGCAGAGATATGGCTATTTTGGGAAAAAAATAGGGTAACAAATTTAATATTCTTAATACAAATGTAATTGGTACTATAATAAATTTACTTTAATTCCATTAAAAGTTCATTGGTTTGCTATAGGCTGCCTAGAACTACTGAAGAGGATAGTAACTCTTTCTGAAATATTCAACATTGTGATGTCATTTAGATTCTATGCACTATTTCAAGAACATTTCTTTCAGCATTCATTTGTAGCACTGTCAAGGGAAATACAATAAAAAATGGATTACATGTAAAATGACCTGAGCCATTAGTCACATATTTGACAATAACCTTGAAGTCACCAAGTCCCTACCTACTTTAAAGTTATATTACAGGAAGGAAAGTCATGTGTTTAAGAAAGTATCAACTCTCTTTGGAAGAAAAGAATTTACATTAAAATATTAACAGCAGTGGTATTAATCTTGGCAAAGCCATGCACAAGGTTTAAGATATCACATTTATTTTATCTATTTGATATTTAGCAGACTATTTAATAGAACAATGATATTGTAGCATATGGTTCTTTTTTTTTTTTAAATGTTAGTCCCAAGAAAAGTAATTCCTTCCATTGACTATTTTTTGTCTGTTTCATCAGATTTCAACATTAGGAACAGCTTGTTTGTTTTTCCTTTTTGAAAAAAGAGTACGTACTCGGGAAGGTCACTGAAAATGATAGTGTCTTGATACTAACTTCTGTCTTAAAGTGTATTCCTCTCTTACTTCAGGATTTTTTTGGTGATGTATGATAAATCTATTTCCTTTTTTATGGCCATGCATCGTTGTCACTATTCTGTGTCCTCCAACTAGGAGAATAATCAAACTACTTGATTATATTATTTGGAATAAGCATTCAGATTGAAATGTTTTAAAGTGTTAACTTAAAATCATAATGTTATGGGCTGGAACAAAGGAGATTTTTTTTCACCTTTAAAATAAATATATTTTATTCTTTGCCTGGATACTCCATGGAAAAAGATAAAAAGTATATGAACATAGAAAGCATTGTTAAACAATTTCAATGTACAAACAGAGCCAGAGAAAGTACATCACAGACTTGATAATACATTAAAAAAAAAAAATTCCCCTAGTCCTTAAATGAGAACTAAGAAACTGACACTTGTATCTGTTAACCACTCCAAACCAGCCTCCACTCTGCTCCACAGTGATTGAATCAGGCCAGATTCTCACAGACGCAGATTCTTTGCCTGTGACTTTGGGAGGCAATGGAAACCACCCCCAGTATCAAGCAGAAATCAGGAAGGATACAGAGTTACATGGTGCAGGTGATAGACTAGCCCGTCATTATCCCATGAAACCTCCCTAATGGCTTGTGAATAGGTAAACAAAAACTTTTATTAACACGGAAAAGTGTTTCTGCCTTGGAGGCTATCATTACTGTAAAAATGTACCTTTAAAAATAATTGTGTAGTTATGTCATTAAACAAATAATAAACCACTTTAAATTTAAAGTGACATCAGCAATTGAACAAATGACATTTGATTCCTGAACTGGCAGTTACACTGATAACAGAATTCTCTTCTGCTAGTAGAGTGAATTTGTTGTATACTTCACTGAGCAACATGAAAGAAAAGATGCAGTCTGAGAGCATCCAGACAGCAAGGACAAGCTTCTTTATTTACTAAAGTACAACATCTTTACAGAAATGCAAATCAAAAGTACAATTAGATATCATCTCACACCAGTCAGAATGGCAATCATCAAAAAATCTAGAAACAATAAATACTGGACAGGGTGTGGAGAAAAGGGAACACTCTTGCACTGTTGGTAGGAATGTAAGTTGATACAGCCACTATGGAGAACAGTATGGAGGTTCCTTAAAAAACTACAAATAGAATGACCATATGACCCAGCAATCCCACTACCGGGCATATACCCTGAGAAAACCATAATTCAAAAAGAGTCATGTACCACAATGTTCATTGCAGCTGTATTTACAATAGCCAGGACATGGAAGCAACATAAGTGTTCATCAACAGATGAATGGATAAAGAAGATGTGGCACATATATACAATGGAATATTACTCAGCCATAAAAGGAAACAAAATTGAGTTATTTGTAGTGAGGTGGATGGACCTGGAGTCTGTCATACAGAGTGAAGTAAGTCAGAAGGAGAAAAACAAATACCATATGCTAACACAAATATATGGAATCTAAGAAAAAAAATGTCATGAAGAGCCTAGGGTTAGGACAGGAATAAAGACACAGACCTACTAGAGCATGGACTTGAGGATATGGGGAGGGGGAAGGGTAAGCTGTGACAAAGTGAGAGAGTGGCATGGACATATATACACCACCAAACATAGAGTGGATAGCTAGTGGGAAGCAGCCACATGGCACAGAGAGATCAGCTAGGTGGCTTGTGACCACCTAGAGGGGTGGGATAGGGAGGGTGGGAGGGAGAGAGATGCAAGAGGGTAGAGATATGGGAACATATATATATATGTATAACTGATTCACTTTGTTGTAAAGCAGAAACTAACACACCATTGTAAAGCAATTATACTCCAATAAAGATGAAAAAAAAAAAAAAACCCACAATAAATAAATAAATAAATAAATAAATAAAGTAGAACATTTTTCTCCTTATCTTGCCACATTGTACAGCAATCCCATTTCCTTACCTTGATGTCTTGATCTGTGAAAGCAAGACAGTTTTTTTTGACCCTTTCTTAACTGGACATGTAAGTAAACTGTTCCATAACCTTGGTGTCTTGGTTATTTGGAGTATGCAAGACAAAAGGAAAGCACCAAATGTACAGGAGAGAAAGAACAGAGCCATACTTCTGTATGTGCAGAGTCTTCAGAAACTTACCCAGGGAGAAATAATTTTGACTGGGTCTTTGCCATGCAATCTTGATTGTTCAAAGAGGAGAATAGAAGCTTTTAACTGGTTTGGGGTTGCATGAAATGGCTGATTTTTAGAATTTAAAAAGTTTGTACTTCTAGGTAAGTTAGACAGTGAGGGGTATATATTGATACATATGAAAACTTCTTGGTCCTTCTTGAGTTTGAATATATTTTCAGTCCAAAAACTAAGCAGCAGTAAAAACGTATTTACCTTGCATTTTAAATCCCAGGAGTGAAGGTACTGGGGAATGTCTGAAGTAGCTAGAAAGTGTCTTATTGCAGCAGTGGTGACTGACAGACACCACTGTTCTCCACGGAGCTGGGCGAGGGGCTGGGACTGTGCTCTGCTGTGTTCCCACTTGAGATTGGGGTCAAGGGTTCATGTCCTTCAGAATTCTCCAGCATTTCTTGAATGAGAGGGGGCATCGAGCCAGGAATTTCCATTTTCAAGGTAATTACACTTTCTGCACCTTTAGCACTGATGCTGCGGAGATCTGTGATTTTCATGAGGATCTTTGGAAACATGTGAGGCTTGCTGGGTCATCTCTTTCTGATATAAATTTTTAGTGCTTCCAGCAATGATTCTTGTAGCTTATCTACTTTTGTTGGTTCCTCAAGGTCCTGGCGGTCTACACAGATCAAGCAGATGGCACTGAGAATGCCTGTCTCCATGTCGTCCATCTCCAGATATAGGAGCCGGCTGGCGAAGGTGAATACGAGGTCGGTCAGGGGTCTGAGCCCGGCGTTGTGCATCTGGGCTCCATTCAGGGTCAGGACGTCTGAAAATGGCATGGTGTTTTGCTCTGGGGTATACCTGGTGCAGATTCTCAGAATCAGGATGTCCAAAGAGGTTGTCTTCAGCGGGGTGATTTGGTCTGCGATGGTCAAGCTGGTGAAGCCTGGTAGACGTTTAGCAAACTCCACGATCTTAATAATGCACTTGGTGGCCAGTTCACTGAATTTGTCCCAGTGGCCCAGGTCCACTCGGACTCGATGATCAGCACTGGAATTCCTGTCCCGGAGCCTCGCACGTGCCCAACCTGTGCATCATGACCGAGTGGGAGGAAATGCCCACCCTACTCAGCGGCTGCTACGACCCCCCCCGGGGTTCCTCCTCCAAAGGAGATTTAATTGAAGATATCAGGGTGGTTATATCCATGAGAACAGATGGATATTGAAATAAATCCATTCATCAGTTTTCCAATTGTTTTCAGTCTATTCTTCACTTAGTTTTGAAAAGCCAGGTTTTGACTTTCAGGAAAAAAGGGAAAATCTTAAATGACTAAATATGAGACATATATAAATGAAACAGAAAAGAAAATCTGATTCATTCTACCACCCGTGTCCTACTTAATCCTAAAAGCCCAGAAATCTCCTTTACTCCAAAAAAGGATTTCAGTTTCTATATCATATGGGAAGGCCATTTCTTCTCTATGTCAGGGTGTCTGAAGACTGATTAACTAGATGTCATGATAAAGATGGTGGCAAATGTTCTTGAGAGAAGTCAATGACAAAGTTGTCCAAAGATTTCATTCTCTTGGAAATGGGTAATCATTGCCAGAATAGCTCAAATCCTTTGTTCTGTGGGGAATGGAATTTCAAATGGGCAGTGACTAATAAGAGATGGTTCATTCTAATCGAGGCTTTGCTGAATATTTGGAAGTCATTAATGCTAATGCTATCAATGGATGAACAGACAAATCTTGCGGATGATATATATTTTTTTTGTTTGTTTGTTTGTTTGTATTGTTAGTCACTAAATCATTCTTCACATTTGTTAACGAAAGTACTAGAATTCTCAGTGATCTGGTTTTTGAGAGGTAGGTTGTAGCCCAACAGTTAGAGGCAGATCATCATGGAGGTGGGGCAGGGTTTGTTGGAGGATGGTCTGAGAAGGGCAGCAAACCTGGGTCTTTTTTTCCCCCTGCACATTTCAGACAGACCAAAGAGTATATTTTTTTCCCCTAATGGAATGAAGGATTGGCAACATTAGACATGGCTTTTTGCAGTTCAGACTTTAACTCAAATGTACATTCTTCTTTGTGGGTTAAGACTGGGCAAGGAATGGAGGCCATGGGATAGTTTTGACATGCCTCTGGAATAAGAGATAATTAAAGAGAGAAAAAATTCAGGGCAGACAATATTAGATCATGCCCAGACAAAAGTATTTTGTCCACTGAATCAGAGAAAGCTCCAGGTGAGGCCATTTATAGTCAGAGTTATTTTCATAATCCAACGCTTACCCAGTTGGTACTGACCGTATGGGATATATCTTGAGAGATTAAGAGGACCTTACCTCTTACCTATCCTTTCCTGTCATAATTTAAGGGGAGGAGGAACTCATCCCCATTTGCTTAAATGTTTTTCTGATTCTATTTTAGAAGGAAGTACCATGTCCTCTGAGATAATTTCTGATTCTTAATTATTGACCATGTTTTTAGCAAGATGGAAACATGAAGCCCAAATTTCTCTGATGTTAAATAATTCATGAGTAGCATTTTTAATATCATCAAATAAGTGATTATCGTTAGAAAATTCATGATTTTCATCATCAACAGTATCATCATCATTGCCATTATCCTCATCATGTTCATTACCATGATTGTTGTAGTAATTTACTCCTCTGACGGTACTACCTCTTCTGTATAACTGGCACTACCAGTTCCACAGGCCAAGACAGGTATCTTTTACAGAAACACAAGGAACCAACAAAGTCAAAATAAATTTTAATATGTATTAAATACATAAGCTATCTATTGCTATCTAAATGAATTATCAGCATAGTAGATGACAAAAATATTTTTGCCACTACTTTTCAATAAAAAAATAATGTCTTCTTCTTAAAGCAGCCCTTCCATAGGAAAAAAGTCATCAGTGTTCTACAAGCATAACTATATTTATATATTTAAGGAGTCTTAGCCTACTCAAATTTACTAGACATATTTAATATCAGAAAATACTATGCCCCATGACACTGATTCCAGGAGTGATTTAAATTATGTCTGGGATCAGTTTGAATCAGGAGAAACAATAATATTTTCAAACTACTAGTAATATTTTTTCCCCTCAGGTGCACTGAATCACACCTTTTAATCAGGGTATCAATACACTATAATATCTAAACTCCATCCAGAGAGTAGTAATGTTTATAAAAGTTCTCCAAAATTAATTAAGGTTATGCCTTGAAAGGGAGAACCAGTATTTTTATGCCATGACATCTAGCAACTATATCAATCAATGAAACAACTGAAAATTCCAGTCTTATTAAGTTAATCAGTTCTTTACAGACACAGCCAATGACAAACTTAACTTAATTGGTCCCAGGTTCACACATTAAAGCGAAGACATTTTCAATGATGAATATAGCAGTTTAGATAAAATTATTGTAGGCATACAGTCAAAATATATTTTCATGCCTCAAAATACTAAAAGAAAAAAATATAAAATTTAAGAGCTAAAAACAATTGATCATAAATAAACCCATTAGTAAAGACATTGGCTTAATAAATGCTTCTTTTAACAAGATAGCCATACTAGTGCTATCATACAAGGCAAACTGTGTTACATTCACATACTGTATCTTCAAACAGTTCTTAATTTGTCTAATGCTAGAAGATGTTAATTTTTATCATTTCTAATCCTTAACAGTAGCAAATAGATTTTTTCAAAGTTTACTATTTTAACATTAGCGTTTAACTATTTTAACTAATAATTTTTACACAACCATGAAATCAAATTTAAAAAAATAATGAGCTTACTAATGAAAAGAATAAACCTTTCTTTACTAGCTGAGTTCCCACAATTTATAACATTTTACAAACAAAAATACTCATACATATTAATTTTATCCTTCTAATTTTTATTCTTAGATTGGAAATTAATTTGGCAAAGGACACATTTGTTTCATATAAATATTCAATTTATAAAGTGGATTCATTACATATGTTAAGATTTTGTTAGTGTTAATAAGTGTATTTTCTTGATATATAATAAAACAGAATATTGAAATATTTTTGTGCAATTAATGAATTGTTTATCCTATCTGAAATTAGAAGAAAACCATCTCTCAAGTTACTTTGCTCTATCATTTAGCATAATGTTCCCCTTCAGTTACCTAGATAAGAAAGTAACTTCTACGCTGCAAATTAATTATACATTTTGGAAGTTATAAAGAGCATTATTACTTAATAAAATCTCTATCAAAGGTGCTAATACTTTTTTATGTGCTAACACTTTTCCACTTATGACTCCTAAGGTTTAAGAAACTGTTCAAATTGCATTTATTGTTTAAACATTTGTGAAGTATTCTCTCATCTGGAAATGCTCATCATTTGAAGGTTTGGGAAAGTGTTCAAAACACCCTGACTTGTCCTTGGAGTTACTAAAAATAACAAAATCTGCTCCTATCACACTAGGCTGTGCAAGGGTGGGCTAAAGCAGTAGTTCTCTGCTAAGGAAATTCCAGCCCCCACCCCCACACAGGGGATAGTTAGCAAACTCTGGAAATATTTTTGGTTGTCACATCTAAGCAGGAGGGTGCCACGGGGACTTAGTGCGTAGAGGCCAGGTATACTAATAAACTTCCTACAATGCACAGGACAGCCCCTGTCCTGTCCTACCCCATCTCACAAGAAGGAATTATCCAGCTCCAAACGTCAATAGTGACAAGGTCAAGGAACCCTGGGCCAACACATTGAGAATTATGATCCTAAAAGGAAAAGACTAAATTGTATCCAAATGCAAAGTTTTACACTGAAATCAGTATAACTACAATTATACTTGTAGGATCCAGCAAATAAATAATCAGAAGAGCTTCCAAAATATAAATGGAAAGAAATGAATCACATTTGTGCATTAGAATCATTTGTACAAACATCACTTTTCTATGGCAGTAAGCCGACTATAAACATATTTTCGTATAGACTATCTTATCTTGTGGTTAATTGTACTTTTAAAAACTCTGAGATCACCAATAAGTAATACCTAATTTTATGAAAATATGAATGGTTTAAATGTTTCTAGGAGGAGAAGCTTTTGACTTTATTTGTATGCTAGGCCAGAATAGCAGCAAACTAATTTCTATTTGTGACCAATGGAAGTACTATTTAAAACTTCCAAGGTTTACACAGTAGCTTGAAATTATAGGTGGTAAAATCAAAACACATTTAAAATGTAATACTTGAAAGTAAGTGAATCCAACTAGTGTCTAATGATCAGATCATCTGATACAGAACTGGAGAAATTTGATCTTTGGTTACCAACTAAAATTTTAAAATCAAGTTTTGATTCAGGTTCTGAGACACGTTCTTATTCAATAAGAGCTAAATCTATAGATGGCAACGAAAAACTGAACATTATGGGAAATATTATATATACATAGAAAACATTATTCTATTTATCTGATATGAATAAATGTCCAACTCTATTTTACATTTGTTAATTTAAACATGTTATTTTAAAATTATGTTAAACAATAATTGTTTATTATTTTTAAAATAAAAAGGGTGAATATATTTGATCTGTGACAACATCATATGAAAAAACAGTGGTTTAAACATCCAGGGTTTTGTAGATATTTTCATAATATCATAATTCTTAGAGTTTCATGCATTGCTTACTGATTTATTGATGTACAGTCAGTAAACATATGTTTATGACAAAATATAAGAAATTTTCCACAGCTCACTACATATCTTAATTTGTATCATATTGAGAAATAATGTATAACCCAGTGGACAGTACAGGAAAAAACAAGAGCATGATGGCAGAATTATCACTATTTTCACTCTACCAGAAAGCTGCTCTACTTAAATCCCTTACTTATTATAACAATGCCTTTCCCTTATTCTACTAAAAGAGCTGTCATAGATGGCAAAACATATGACAATTCTTGACAGTTAAGGGTTATAAAATAAATGCTTCAAAATATAAAGTTAGTAGAAAGGAGTTTTTAGTTTTGCTCTCTTTTAGATCGGGACATTTTGAGGGTTTTATTTTCTTCTTTAATACCTACATTAAATAAAGTTTACCAAATAAGGTCATAAATAAGCAAAGGTATTTTCAGTCTTTGTGCAGCTACAAGTCTTAGTTTAAAAGGGTGAGATGAGGGGTACAAAAAGAGGTACAAGTTTAACCATAATAGGAAAATACAGTGTATTTGGAAAGTCACGTCTTGATACCATTTTTAGAATAAAATGTTCTCAAAATCAAGTTCTAAACTATAATGTCCACAAATACATTCTGTAGCATTAATAAGTTACTTTGATTAAAGGATGATAATTGGGCAATGTGGTAAAAGAAAATTTTTTTTTATCTTGACTAAGAATTAATATAAAGGTCTTATATGCCAAAGCCAGTATAATATTACATTTCCCCTCTGGAAATCAAAGCAGAACTTAAAATTGTCGGTATCCACAGCCTCTGTATGTTTTCACAACCTCAGTAAGCCAACAGTTAGAAGAAAAATGGTTGAAGGAAACATGTACAACTACCAAAAAATCTTCAAAGTGAATGTAGCTACATCAAAATAAATTGTTAAAAGAGGAATCTCTTTATCAATGATGCCCAGTACATTGAGGTTTGTGATACCTAGAAAGTCCAATTTGAAATTCCTTTTAAAAATCCCTACTGTTCTAAATAATCACACCAATTTGCTTTGACTATCCTCTTAGAAGGGAGAAGATGCTGCTCCTTGTAAAATATTCTATATATAATAAAAACCAAGGTCAAAGCTGCTACAACACTGATCAGAACTAGAGGGGATTTTACTAATAACAGGAAAAAATGTCTAATGGAGATGTGAGTTTATCCAATCCCATGAATAATTCTGGAATTTAAATAAGTTTTCTGGGAGCCTTTTTAAAAATTGAAGTATAGTTGATTTATAATATTGCATTAGTTTTAGCTGTACAGTCTGGGAGTCTTGACATACATTTGCTGAAGTAGAAAATTTCTAGGAAATATTTTAAAAGTATTTTGGAGAAAAAAGGTAATGGGAAAAGATATGATTCACTTAAATCTGATTAACTATAGAATAACAAAGTGTTGACTACAGTTTAGAATGAATAATTTATATAGAATTATGATCAATTACTTTCATGCACATAATAGCAAGGACAAGAAGCCTGAATATTAAAATGATGCTCAAATTATGTTTTGATTATCAAACTATAATTTAATGTAATCAAAATTTCTCAAAAATTTGACAACCTTGGGATATATATTTTTCAAGTATAGCAAAACCCTATCAATGATAGTAGACTGGTAAACATTTAATTAATACTGGTTTTAACTGCTGAAAAAGACATTCTTCTCTGATCAAAATCATTTGTGGGAGGAGATATGGGGATATATGTATACATATAGCTGATTCACTTTGTTATACAGCAGCAACTAACACAACATTGTAAAGCAATTATACTCCAATAAAGATGTTAAAAATAAATAAATAAAATAAAAGCAGGTACTAAAAAAAATCGTTTGTGATTTGGTAAACCGCCAAGAGGTGGAAGAAAGACAATTATTATAAAGTTAAGGAATCTATAATAAGCAATTTGCATTTTAAAACATCATTACTCTAAAATCAAATGTAAACTATTAAACCATTGGATTATTAAACTAAATGAACTCTATACAACATTTTGTATTTAACTTGAATTTTATTATCACCAGAATTATTTAGGTTTGTAGTGATTGCTATTAACTCTATTACCTAGATACTTGAATCTAATTCAATTATTTTTATTAGGGACTATACTAAAATATTCAAGCTATCTCTAAGAATTAAAGGCAAGTTTCAAAATAAACATACTTGAAATGTGTTTACTAATTCATTGAATCGCTTTGCTTGTCATGAATAATGCCATATAAAAGAACAGTAATCCTGATACGTGCAATTGACTTTTTTTTTTTTTACAGACTGGAAATCATTTTTTATTCTCCCAAACAGGAATAAAGCACATACCTCATTCCATTGTATATGTCATAAACATTCTATTGCTAAAGTTTTTATAACTTCAACACGCATAATCGTTTAGTGCAATAATATGTATTTTATGTACAACACCGTAGCTAAATAGGGGGACGGTGTTGGATTGCTCCATTCAGTACTGTCCTTAGACCCAGGCAAGACGAACCCCTACCTGGATCCTGTGCTTTAGAGAACCCTGCATATCACAGACACATGCATTTAATTCAAAAACAAACAAACAGGGGTGGGATAGGGAGGGTGGGAGGGAGGGAGATGAAAGAGGGAAGAGACATGGGGACAAATGCACATGTATAACTGATTCACCTTGTTATTTTTTTAACATCTTTATTGGAGTATAACTGTTTTACAATGGTGTGTTTGTTTCTGCTTTACAACAAAGTGAATCAGTTATACATACACATATGTTCCCATATCTCTTCCGTCCTGTGTCTCCCTCCCTCCCACCCTCCCCATCCCACACCTCTAGGTGGTCACAAAGCACAGAGCTGATCTCTCTGTGCTATGCGGCTGCTTCCCTCTAGCTATCTATTTTACATTTGGTAGTGTATATATGTCCATGCCACTCTCTCACTTAGTCACAGCTGCTAACACATATATATGGAATCTAAAAAAAAATGTCATGAAGAGATTAGTGGTATGACGGGAATAAAACACAGACTTACTAGAACATGGACCTGAGGATATGGGGAGGGGGAAGGGTATGCAATTGACTTTTAAAATAGAATTCTGCATCATATCTGGTTCTATGAGTCAAGGCATATAGGATATTTAGTGGGTGAAATTTAAACTTATCTTTAGAAAAATGATTAGCTCAACTAGAATAGGATATGGGCACTCTTAAGTCACCATCAGAATACACCTGATATATATATATAATATGTAATATATAATATACAATATATAATATATAATATATATCTCTTGATGGTGACTCAAGTGCCCATATTTATCTATCTAAAATATATATATATATTTATTTAGTATGTATGTAAAAGAAATTCAAAGCCCTCAGTGAAGTCCAGGCAAATCCATGAAGAAAACCAAAACATATGATGCAAAAATAATTAAATGATTATTGGTGACATCATGTTTTTTAATGTTGGTGAATGGAGAAACAACAACAGAATACAGTGTGATACTGCATCCAAGTACCCATTATTCTCAAATCAGTATAATGAAGGAAAATATAAACTGTTCTTTTAAAAGTATTTATGAAGAATATGTCCATTCAGATGAAATCACTATTTTTCTCTTACAAAAACCACTCAAGGCTCTTATCTACAATCTAATTTTTAGTTTGAAAAGATGTGCAAGAGGTTCTCTAACTCATCAACTGTTTAGGCTATACTCAAATGGCCTCTAGATAAATAGGTACTCAGGGAAAATGGTGTAAAAAAGGAGAAATGGGGTAACACATTTAACTTCTTAAAACCTTAATTGTTTAGAACCTTGGCCAGAGGCTAATCCCTCCTAATTTTTGTGAGTCAAAACTTGGAAGCAAAGGACAGATAGCCTTCATATATTTAAATAATGATTAAGGAAATCATATGTCCAAAATAAAAGCATTTTTAATGAAATTACATCTGCTTTCCATGCCATTCTCTTGCCTGTTTAGCTTTAGTGAACACTACATGACATGAACAATGCCAGCTCAGAAAAGGATTCACCCTACATAAATTTGATGATAGCATGTCTGCTGCCAGATAATTCTTCACAAGCTAATCTTTTGCCAATTGAGCTAACTCAGAATTGTTCACCTGAGAATTGTTCAGCTAAAATAAATGGAGAGTCCAGTTTGAGTTTGTGCAAGTAATAGTTTACTTCATTGACCTTATGCAGGAAGTGGCAGCTCTCTGGCTCAAGGTAGTTCAGACCTTTAGGAAGAACAGGAAACATAAAATGGCAAAGAAGAAATTAGACATTTTGGGTTTTATGTGTTGTGACCATATATTCTTGTGTCCCTGTTTAACTATTAAGAGGTGCCCTTTCACTTTTAAACTTGTCTTTATTTGGAGGATAAATTATGTGGTTAGCCTCATTTTATAAAACGAAAGTAAATAACAGAAAACCAGGTGAGGATAAAATAGAGGTTAAAACATATATATATATATATATATATATATATATATATATATACACAAAGATATGTATAAGGCACCCAAAGATAATTCTCTTTTTAATCTACGAATTGAATCTGAACTCTACAGGTCAAACCGTTTGTCCACTGTGTCTGTGGAAATCATTTGAGAAACCAACACTTAAAGTAACTACAAATACTGCCTAAGCAATAATCAAAATAAGCAGTTATCTTTTTGTTGTTGTTGTTGTTTTTGCTGTACGCAGGCCTCTCCCGTTGCAGAGCACAGGCTCTGGACGCGAAGGCTCAGCGGCCATGGCTCACTGGCCCAGCCGCTCCGCAGCATGTGGGATCCTCGCGAACCAGGGCACGAACCCGCGTCCCCTGCATCGTCAGGTGGACTCTCAACCACTGCACCACCAGGGAAGCCCAGCAGTTATCTTTTAAAGCAACTACGGATAACTGCAACTAGGACAGCAAATCCAGTTATTTGTGAAACAGAAATTGCTAATGTGTGAAATCATAGAGTTATGCAGTCAGTTATGTGCGGGGGAAAAAACTCTTCCAATATCATAGTAACACAAAATACAAAAGCTGTTGTCAGTAAAAAGAATTGTGGATAACTCATTGTGGCAATGCACTGCAAATATGGGTGAATCAACTATCACTAACCCATTGGAGCAATTAAGTTTAAGAAAGCTTAACAGTTGCGGCAGATGAAACAATTGTCAGTAAACTGTGTAGCAAACTATGAAGATACTTTGAAATAACTCTTGAGGTTATCTAAAACAAGTTTATGTTTACTTATAGCTGAATCTAATTAATACACTATGCCTTAAAATGGGGGAAAAATACAAAAATAATTGCTTCACCAAATTCCACAGTTGTCTCGTAATATCAGGAAGCTATTTTGTAAAATGCTATTTTTACATTAGTCAATACTCAAATAAGGCCACCCACTAGATTGTAGGGTATGTAGAAGACTATCTCAGACAGGAGTCAATTTTTTGCCTCAAACCTTTAACAGTCTAGATTACAGAAGGTCAGACATAGTTAAAATGAGATTACTATTTAAAAAATATCAAATAAAACAAGTGGAGAAAAATTTTAAATTACTTTAAACTACTTAAATTTGCCATAGTATGATTATATTTGTGTAGAATATACAGCTCAAGAAGTCATGTCTATTAAATACATAACAAAAAATCAGATTTCTAAGAGTTATACGGATTAAAATGTCAGTTTTATAAATCTAGCTATTTTGCATGTAAACTGGTTTTCTATGTGAGACCTCTAGCTTTAAAAAAAATCCATTCATTTTACCAATTAGGTATTTGATCTAAAGCATCATTTGAAGGACTAAAGCAAAACTCAAGGCAGCTAAATATGCCTGAAAACTCAAGATGGGTTTTCTGGAGAAAATAGATTTCAGAGAAATGTATAGAATCCTAAAAGCTACAGATGGATAAGCTAGTTCAGCCTATATAGAAGCCAGCCAACAATGTTTCAACTCAGTGCCATATATATACCATCCCCAATGAGGAAATTTTCACTTTTCCAGTCCCATGAGTACTTCTAGTTAAAGATGCATTCCCACACCATTACAATGGCTTCCAAAGGCTTAAATATAATAGGATGGTCATCGCTACTTCTTCGACTTAGAAAGTTCTAGACTGGTTTTGGAATCTAGGATAATGAGGTATTTGAAGGGGCAATATGGTTTTGAAGAAAATGCTATGGCTATCTGTAGCTGATCCTTTAGGAATCACTTTCCTCAGAGTAAAATTAAAAGATTTGAAGGCCTCCTGAAACTCATGAAATCTGTTATATATTTAAGTCCTCAGAAAAAAGCAGTGTGACACTACTAAAAGAAGTCAAGAATATAATAATCAAAATCAGAATTTTATAGTTTTTTTGTGTATTCAACCAACCTAAGTAGCCTTCATTTCATATTTACTTATGGAAGGGAGTTGAATATCTAAGTTAATCGAATATTCATTAGTTTGTATAATCTAAAAACGATTATATTTTTCTACTTTTTGAGAGCTATATGCACTCTCATATACATCCATACAATCATTCAGTGACTTCAATAATGCACTATGTTCAACTAAAAGTAATCTATAAAGTTCTACACTTCTTTATTTATAATCCATTAAATTGTTTTTTTAAAAATGTGTTCATCCCTGGATTGTTTAGAGCATTACTTTGTTCTTCTGTTAACTATTTACTTCATTATTTTCCTTACTGACAGCAAAGCTTTTCTTTTCTTTTTTTTTTTTTTTTTGTGGTACGCGGGCCTCTCACTGTTGTGGCCTCTCCCATTGCGGAGCACAGGCTCCGGATGCGCAGGCTCAGCGGCCATGGCTCACTGGCCCAACTGCTCCACGGCATGTGGGATCTTCCCGGACCTGGGCACGAACCCGTGACCCCTGCATCGGCAGGCGGACTCTCAACCACTACGCCACCAGGAAAGCCCTAGCAAAGCTCTTCTTGTCCCTGACTAAGCTACTTTAAATGGATGCTTCTAGGCAAACTCTTGTGCTCAGTGAACATAAGGGCCCCCTCGTAAACCAAGAAAACATACTAGTATCCATAAAAGTGTAGTTCTAGCAAATATCCTGCTGCAAAAATGACTTTTAAAACCTATTTAATTTTGAATGATTAAAAAATTCAAATTTGTTATTACATATCTCTCCTACAGAATCCACTGCAGTAAGTCAATTTTGACTGACTTACAAGAAAAGAAATAGGAAAATAGAAAAGAGTTTTCAGTGTGAAAAAGAAAAGACAAGATAGGACATCTAATTTTTAAAAATGGCATATGAATGAGATGTAAATAAAGCAATTCCAGATGGTAGAAGCTGTATACGAGAAAGTATTCACATTAACAATATCATAGTCATATGGAAGGCCAGGAGGAGAGAAAGATAAATGAGGAGAACGAAACATTTGATTCAAGAGACAAGTTAAAGAAGGTAAATGGAAGTTTGTTTGTTTTAAGTTGAACTAAGTCAAGAAATAACTGTGGAGCCAGTGACACTGATTGAGAAAGAGAATAATGCTGTCATATTTTCCTCTATATACATATATAAAATATGTGCAAAAAGTTTAGGTTGTAAAATAAGGTTTTTAAAGAGTATAGAGCATAATTTTAGAAAAATTGGGGGAGACTACAATCTTAAACCATAGAGCAAAACCAGTAACTACTGTTTATAAAACACTTTTCTTCAAGGCACTCAGCAAATTTTATGTATTTTTCTTATTTCTTTAATTTTTATAATATCCCTGCCTGTTAAAGATAATTTTATTTTCGCCGTTATATAGAAGAGGAATTGGAGGCATAGACAACAAGTTAGAGAATTAAGATAATAGGACTCATGTAATTACCACCACTAGCACAGGAATTAACATTTTCATCAAAAATATTTTATTTTCAGTCTTGAAATTGTTTTGCAGATAAACGTTGGCAGAAAGTATCACTGCCACAATTGCAGACCTAGTAAAAAATAAAATATCATGAATGAATGAAGGTGCTGGGTGAAAATCTACTGAAAGTAGAGTGGGAAATTTGAACTTGTCTGAAACTGTGAACACTTAAAAATAATTCCATGTTCTTAATGTCAGAATGACCAATTCAAGATAAAATGTTCTTTTAATATAATAAATGTTTTCTTCCTTACTATCATTAGTGTAGAAATATATTCCCCATAATGCCTTGTTATTAAGCTCCCCGGGGACAGTGACTATTTTTCAAACGTATTTTTATCCCTCAAGACTTTGTATGCTGGGCACTCATTAAGTATATGTTAAATTTAGATGACTGGAATTAGACTAAGATGTTAGTTGGTAGTCAGTTACTGTTACAACTAAGAAAATACTTAGTAGAATAGCTTTCCATTCTTTAGAGTTTTACTTCATTCTATTGGAGAAGCTTAAAATAATGGAGTTCTATATTTAAAATAAGTAAAAGGATAAGATATGTTCATGAGAACATCCTCCATAAAATAAAATTCCTGGTTTAGTGAGATCTCAAGGACAAATGTAAATTAGGTGAGATAACCTAAAACTTCATTTTACACACTCAACTTTTAAAACTCCTTGTTTTGTTGAATGAAACAAAGTTTAAAAGTAGTTTTTATAAAAGGTCTTTTATTTCTATTTCCTATTCTATAACCTTGTATTACTTTTCTTAGTTTACCTGCAAGTTTACAGACATCTACATGCAGCAATTAAAATATAAACATTCTTTCACTGTATTAAAAAAAAGCAATAGGTTTCTTATGACTGATCATCTAGAATTACATCTTACATTTCACAGCAAATGAAAAATATATGGACAGCTATAGTTTTATTGTTTTAGTTGCTAAAAGACACATTTCTGTGTGCATGCATGTGGATATTATATTTTGATGCACTGAGCTCTCTAGTAATGAATATTTAACCTTTTATGAAGAAAAAAACATTATCACATAATTGTACAATAATATTGGTGGAGATATATTAATTTCTGCAAGCAAAAGACCAATGTATAAAGAACACTTCAAAAATATTTATTTAAGCTCTGTGTTTTAAAATTAAATTGAACTTAATACTTTCCTTCCTCTGGTACATTCCATGTGCATTCAGAAACTAAAAGACACTTCAACAAAGATGTACTAAAATTTAATTTGTGGTCAAAGCAATTTATTTTCCCTATTATACTATCAAATTATTCACACTTATTGATTTATAAAGATGACTAAACTGATAAATGCAAAGAGAGAATACTAATTTCTTTGGTATTTGATTTTGAAGTGAGAACTATTTTTCATATGCATTTTATATTTTTTTGATAAAGAATAATTTCTTCAAAACTGGTCCAAATTCACATAAAAGCATAAAGCGTAAAGCTTGGTAAAAACATAAAGCTATTTAAATTATTTTATTCATCGAATTAAGTCAAAATCAGAAATTTTCCCCCGAATGACCTTATTGCTTTTATCATCACTTCTGAGCAAGATGTTACCACCTCTGGTAGAAAAACTTTACCAATCCATCATTTTTTTTGGTTTAAGATTGAATGAAGGATCATAATTCAGTTCACTAAGAGTGTTGTTATACAGTCAGTATAAAGTTGTATAGATCAAAAAATAATTTATGCTGAACTAAGTACACACATTGGAATGTTTATTATCTCCGATTATTAGAATCGATCAGAATTATGGGAGCCAAGTAGATCTGTATAACCAAACCTCATGTTTTCATTAAAGAGTTCTATAATTTTGTCTCATAACTAAATATATATTTAATAGATTTTAAGTCTTTCCCTTTGGCAGGCACAAAATTAAACATCAAATTGGTTTTTATTTAGATACAGTGAACAATAGAATAACAGATCAATAAACCTGTGTTTAATAATAATCCATGTAAAATTTAGCAGTATTTCTTATAGCTAGTTGCTATTATCAGGTCAAAGGGCAGAATGTGAGTAAATTAATCAAAGTTGGGGAGATACATTTGCTCTTCAGAATCTTAGTTTATAAATTCTAGAATTGAGCTATCTAAAATGTCCTACATATATGTGTTTCATGTGGGACTATTAATAACACATGTATTTAATGAAAGGCGTTAATGGACTATATTAACCAGGACTCCGATAATAGCAATGTGGTCAAAAGTTACTTAATCCTATTAGTGTCACACTCTCATTGTAATAAGACCTGACAACATTAATAAAGATCCATTTATGAAGAGAATGAGTTTTATGTTATCATTTTTCCCCACTGGAGGTGCACTTTGATAATAACCCCTAGCTTTCAGGGATCTAACAGTCATTAGCATTTGACTGTCATCTCTTTTACTTTTTAGCACAGATCAAAAATGTTAATCTGCACATCATAGAATTCAGAGAATATAAAATCAAGTTATCTTAAAGCTGAAAGGGTGAACTTCCAAATAAAACTTCATTTTATAGTTGAAAACTGAGGAAATCACTATATTCAAACTCTTCTGAATATCTTTAGAGGCAACTTTGCTTTCTAAAGCAGGTAAATACATTGTTTGTTATAGCATATTGTGTATATTATAGCATATTATAACATTGTTTGTTATAGCATATTATGCCTGCAATGGCATTAATGAATTTTAATCACTCCTCCTGATACTACACACTACTTTGATCCGTGGATACATATGATAAAGAAATATTAATTCCTTCAGAATAATAAAGTTTGCTTGCTCTTTAGCTCTACAATATATTATTTGATGTCTCATTCTTGGCAAATGTATTCAAGGTTACTAAATCTAATGGTAGATAGAATTTTCACAATTTGAATTTTCTAATACCAGATTTCAAAGCAAATCTAAGTCTAACCTTAGTTTCATAAATCCAAACTCTTGATCAACAGGCAAGATGTTTAGTTCTCATTTAGTTTTTAAAGTAAAAACCAAATATATCTTATTTTTAAAAAAATAGAAACAAGGCCCCAAACCTTGATTATGTGAAAAGACTCTGCCTAAGATTAACTTTTTTTGAGGTGGATGTAAAATATGAGGATGCTTTATGAGATGGGCAAAAAATGTGTGAGTGCTTTGAGTCGGGTCATGAATCTGAGAAAAATTTGATCTTCATGCTCCGTCAGCACAGTCAACCTTTGAAACATCGTCATGCTTGCCTCAAGGGGACCAATCAACACACTGCCACTGGGCTAGTATAGAAATATTATTGCTGATATATGTGAGGGAAGATGAAAATCGGAAGCAGAAAATGAAGACATATGCAACATCATTACACAAACTAATTTCCCCTGAGTTCCAACCATGGGAAGAAGTAGGTCCCTGTGGTTTATATCCATATCCTGAGTCAGATTGGGTGCTTGAAGTATATTTTATTTGTGAATGTACTAGCTTCCCTGACAACAGACTTAGAATATGAAAAAAAGCTTTATAAGTAACAGGCCGTCAGAATAATAAGGTGGAATTTAGAAAGACATTGTAACTTTCTACTCCTGGACAACAGCTCTGTCAAATACTACTAGGGCTCAGTGGTATATATTTATTAGATAGGTGACACATAGATGCAGATAATTATATATATAGTACACAATATGTATGTAGGTAGAGTGTACACATAGCATATACTATATACCATGTATAACATATATTTTAAAATATATTATTTAATAGCATTTTAAAATGATATATTTATAATATATATAAAACAATATTTATAATATATAAAAATGGCATATACATACACATATACATATATGTGTATATATATATATATATATATATATATATATATATATATATATATAGTTATAGGTCTTTAGCATAGCTAGTCCAAATTAAGAGAAATTATATCAGAATATCATGGGGAATTCTCATTATACCATGTCTTTACCTGAGACAGGGAAAAGGGAAGATTTCACTTCTGGATATTTTTTTAAGTGGCAATTCGCATCAAAAACTTATAGATGAAGCTTTTTTTTTCTTTAGAGTAACCTAATCTCTCAAAAATTTGAAAATTAACCTTTGCAAGATCATGTGGATAAGTTTTATTTTACCATAATTTTCTTTGTACTAAGCAGAATCACTTGGTAATCATGTTATTCATTCATTCCTCACTTTCTTTTCACTTTATCTTTTTTCATTTTCTTCTTTTTTCTTCTTCTTCCTTCCTGTTAAACTAGCTGTGATCCCCACCCTCAAGGTTATCTATCTGTCTCTTTCTGTCAATCAAATCTACGAGTCAGAAGACCTTATTCTGGTTCCCAATTTACTAGTCATATGATCATAAACAAAATAAATTATTACCCTGAAATGCAATATCCAAATATTTAAAATGTGTAATAATAATGCTTTCCTTTTTATGCCAAAGCACACCTAATATCATGAAATGCATAAATGAAATTAAAATATTTATATATTAATTTTTTGAAGATCAATATTGTAAGTTTTGTCTTATGCTACTTTTTATGATATACATTTTGATATGTGTATCAAATACATTTATTTTCAGTTAATTATCTTGTTAATTAACATAGATTTGTTAATAGCAAGACACTTTCATGTGTAAATTGACCTAATTTTTCCTAGAATTTTTCTCTATATCTTCCCCTTCTCTCCCTTCATTATCTGAACTTTTCATATAAATTTTTTATTTCCTTAGTTAAGATAAACTGTGATTTTGCTAGTCTTGTCTACTCAACAAAAATAGAACAAGTTAATATTAATTAAATTCTCAACCTATTCTGCAGGACAGATCTTTAAAAATAAATTAGTATGGTTGGCCTACTTACTTTCAAATTATAACACTTATTAAAATTTATGGATGAATTATGATTCATCCATGTTTCTTTTTTTTCTTTTTATTTAACCTCCCTATCCCCCCTCCCCCAGCGTACATACCACTTTCATGACAGGACCTTTCTGCAGGTCAAAATGCACTCAGTTAACCCATGAGATGGCCCTCTGCAAGCCCAGGACTATGCTTTGTGTTCCATAATTATTATTTTTAACAAGCAGTCAGGACAGTATTTGCCCATTGGGCCATACAAATGCCCCAGTACTTAGGTACATCACTTTTGGCTTATCACACATTCTAAAACAGAATGAAATTGTAGAGCATGTCTATTTCTAAGACTCATCTAAGAACCTCTAGTGAGCCTGTCTTTATGTCACTTGCTGATAATCTTTCAAAGTAATTCAAATGAAAATAGATTTTAACAAACCTAAATTATGTCAGTGGGTTTATTTGTTTTTTTTTTTTTTTTTTGAATTTGAATTTGTTAAGCAGCTTTCAAGACAAATCAGAAACTTCTTGGAAGTTCATTAAGCTGCCCGGAGGGAGACATGACAAAATTATTCTTTCAGGAAAGCACTGCATTTCAAAATAACAGATTTGTCAGGATGGTTGGGTGGAGAGACCCTATTACTAATTCCTGATTTAAATTTGGTAAGGTCCCATTTTGATTTGAATCTGTCAATTTTTATTTTCTAAATAAACTGCTTTTCTTTGTTTAGTCTGTGCTCTCCAAAATAGTAGCCACTTACCACAGGTGGCTATTAAAATTAAGATTAATTAAAATTAAATATTCAGTTCCTTGGTAACAGTAAACACATTTCAAGTACTCACTCAATAGCCACTTGTGGCCAGTAGCTACCATATTGGATACCACAGATAATAGAACTTTTGTCATCACTGCTGGACAGTGTAACTGTCCAGTCATCTACTGGACAGTGTAACTTTAGAGATAGTATCCACTCTGCTATGCAACTTACTGTTTAAAGTAATAAGCCTCACATTTCTATAAACAGTCAAATGTTTCAATGCATCTAGAAAAATCTTCTATGCAGGTGTATCTACCCTCTAATTAGTGCTTATTCTTCCCCAATTCTGCCCCTGTGAAATTTATATCATCATCCTCATATTATGACTAGAGAAACTAAAGGTAAGAAAGATTAAGCTGGAGGTGGCTTGTCTAGTCGGTGGTAAGCACAAAATTGTGATCTATATCTTTCTGACTCCTGCATATTTTTGCATTTCATCAGATAAGGAAACACCATTGCAAGGACCTTACTTAGAAATGCTTATTTATAAATCATCCATCTTTTTTCAGTTTTTACTTCTTATATTCACACACAAATCTGCATTTCACTTGAAATCACTCAAAAGGTCTCTAGAGTTCTATTTCTGAATGTATTTATAAACAAATATATCTTCACAACATATCAGCATCATCTAAGCAGTTTTCCAATATTACACATCCTCTGTGCTAAAACCTTCAGATGATATTCATCAAAATATCTTATTTATGTGTTCTTTAAATAAGTTTAACAATGATCATTATGATAATCATAACCTGGTAGTGAATAGTCAGAAAATGTTTATAAAACTTTGAAAATTGCTTGACCATATCTATATTATACCCGCACATTTGTTCTTTTACACATTTGCCAAGATCATTCAAATGCATTTTACTATATCAAATAGCCCAATATGAGTTTTCTACTACTCTATATTATATATAGCCAATTAAAAATATTCACCCATTTGCTTGATAAATGCAGTCTCTCTGCACATATTTCAAAGACTACCAAATATTCCATCTATTCTTCCCGCTGCATTTCCCAACCCAAGACCCAAATCAAACCAGAATAGGTTCTTTAGGTTAACTGAAACTCTTTGACTGAAAAATTAACTTACCCTTTACTGCAAATTAATGTTCTATGTTTTCAAAGAATTGGAACAAAATGAAAATATTTAACATTAACCAGACATATCTAAAATTTAATCTCATTTTGTGACTCAAGAGATGCTTAAAGATCTTGCCTTGACTTGAAATCAGCATGAAAATATTTATTACTACTATATCCTGTAGAAATGCTAGTAATAAAAATGTTCAATTCACCCCTAAAATAAATTTATTTGTCTTCTTTTCAAAGGACAAGATAAAGCTTTCTGTCTAAAATAATCACTTAGAAAACCTGATAGGTTTTAGATTTGCTTGTTTAGGCTGTTTGAGGCAAAGTCATGACTAGACAGATTAAAAGTAAGATATTGTGTAGGTTATTGATTTGTAAGTAGCAAGGCTGAACTACTTGTCTGCTATAATAGATTGTTAGTGGAAACACAAACAACTGCTTGAAAATGAATATACAAAAATGAAGATTCATAAACTCCATGCAATTGCAAAAATTACATTGATAAATTTTCTCTGCTATGCTTTACTTAAACTTTGTAAAATTGTGGTGATGGCTTACTCAAAATTTGAGGTACACTATGATCCTTTTTTTTCTTCCCTTTAAAAAATGAGCTATCTTTAACGAAGCATTTTTAAAACGCACCTTAATTAGTTGGTAGTTTTGAACTCCGTTTATTCCTATGTCAGGATCAATGGCTGCTGGGAGAGCATATCGAGAGTTTATAGCTGAGTTCTCTGGAATTGATATGTTGATAACCGTTGCAGGGAATAATGGTGCATTATCATTTATGTCTTCTATTAGAAAACGTATTTTAACCAGTCTAAATATTTCATCTGGCAGAACGGCAACCTCCACCTCATAAAAGCAACGGGTGTCCACTAAGACACCAGCACATAATTTCTCACGATCAATGCGAGCTCCAGTAGTGAAGATCTCACCAGTACCCTCTTCAATTCGAATCAATGGCACATCTCCGGTCTTGTACACTAACTTGAACTGCATAGGAGTTGTTAAGGACTTGTCTGGAATTAGCGACAAGTTGAGGTCTTTCAGCAAGTCGCCTATCAGGACGTTTTCTGGCATTTCTTCCCTGATGGTGTAGTTCTTCTCCTGGGCGCCAGACTGAAACACGACGCATGCTAACAGGACCGCAAATATATACGTCCCGGACAACAAGTCCATACCAGGCAGGATTGCACTAGTTTTTTTGTATCAGTCCACAGAGAACTGCCAAAGAGAAAAGAAGAGAAGAAAAGAAAGAGAAGAGAAAGAGGAAGGGGAAGAAGAAGAAGCAATTATTAAAGCCAAGCATTAAAGTATGTTACCTAAATGCTCAGGTTTAAATTAAAATCACTAAATGAAATAAACAACAAGGTCCTACTGTATAGCACAGGGAGCTATATTCAATATCCTGTAATAGACCATAATGGAAAATAATATGAAAGAGAAACACACACACACACACACACACACACACACACACACACACACACACATATATATAAAACCAAACCACTTTGCTGTACAGCAGAAATTAACACATTGTTAATCAACTATACTTCAATAAAATAAAAAATTGCCAAAATCATTAAATGAAAATACTAGCACGATAAACACTGTTAAACAAACTAATGACAGATTTGTTTGGAATCTAATATGCATTTTTACATCAAGATGAAAGGTAAATTAAGCAAGATACCTTGAGTAATTATGAGACCCAGAATATTTATAAAGGTGTTCACCATTGATAAGATATATAAAAGATAATATTATAACAAGATAGTTAATAGTAATAAAAATAATTTAAAACATTTAATTCAATAGTTAAGGAAAAGTAAAGGGATATGTGTTACTAATAAATAGAATATAATAATTTATTCTTTGTTACAATGTGGTTTTCAAATGCAATTTTTCTATGTCACAAATGTTTTATACAATATTCTGTGTGTTCAGCTCTGGGCCTCAAAATGTAAATATCGATCTAGGTTAGGAAGTTTGGATTAAAAAGTAAAGTCCTTTCAGAGAGGAGAGGGTTCAATATGGCAAATGCCTAAACATGGGAAGAACAATCATGTGAAAGAAGATTAAAGTTGTCTTTCTTTGGATGAGAAGAACAATAATAGGTATAAAATTACAGGGAGGCAACTTTCAGATCAATTTAAACAACTGCCTATTAAAGCATTCTGGAAAAAAATTGTTTTCAGGAGAGATTGAATTCCATATATTTGAGGTACTGATACTGAAGCTGTATCACCAGTTTAGATCTACATATTTATGATTTGTTAGACAATATCCAAACATTCAATGAGATAATTGGGGTGCAAGACATCCCAACTCTGAGAGTTTGTTTATAGATTGCATAAAGTAGTCCATGTGAAAATGGGTTTTCACATGTACAGATTGACATAAGAGTTACCCAACTACATGAAACAGCTTGACTAGGGTTTAAAAATAAGAAAGGCATTTTAAAAGACTTTATCAAGTTAAAACAGAGAGTCAAGAAACAAACAATATCTCTGGCTGCTTTCCCCCTCCTTGCTTATTATTTTTCATTCACTGAAATCTGCCACTTTATTTCAGTTCTCTAGCTCTTCTGAAAAAATTCAACAAGGAATTTTTATTTCTTTATAAATTGCAAATTTGTCTTCAGTTTCCTTTATTAATTCTCAATTCCTATTCTCAGTTTGATTTGTTGGATACAGTCTCAATTTGGTATGTTAAAAATCTTTTAATATCTAGTATCATGAAACATTTTAATATGCTTCTGGATGTTATTTGTAGGTAATATGTTATATAAACACAAAGTGAAATTTGTGTTACACTGCTCTAAACCTATCAGATACTATATTTTTACAATTAAGTAGGGATTAATGCAGCTCTCAATTCATTCTGAAGTTTTAAAATATTAGCTGACAGATGGTCATTTAAAAATCCATTATGGAAAACTATTAATGCACATAGGTATCTAATTAAGGAAGTTCTCAATTTTTATTGGTAATTGATAACCAATTAAAATTTACAAAAATTTTAGTCATAGTTCTAAAAACAGGAGGACACATGAAATGATATAAATAACTTGCTTTGATATTATGATCTGATTATGCCAGACAATGTATTACATTAAATATTTTTTGAAAATATGCATATTGACAGGCCTGAAGACACAAAAGTGGGGAAAAAGAAACCTTCCTATTTGCAATCAGTAGCAGAACAAAAGCATTTGTTGCAACAATTGAGATAGCTTGGGTCACAAATAGAACCAAGAAATGAGCTAAATGGACTGGAAGCATCTCATTTTACAAATTCTTATCACAAAATTTAAAAATTATATATGATGAGTCCAACCACTTTTCTATGTTGATCAGTTGGCATCATTTATATATAAAAAAATTAAGTATAATAGTGAATAAGGCTGATGCTGAAGACATTTTCTATCCTAGTAAACAACACAAAAAGACTATTGCCTGTGGTATTTTTAGCATTATTTGCTCAATGGTGAGCATTGGGATTACCTAATATAGCAACCTTTTCAAGACTCATTCTCTTGTGAATTATTGGCCTTATACTCCTCTATGAATGTGAGAATAAAAATACCTCATTTTTACTTACTATGAGTTAATATGCATACATATATGTGTGTCCTGTTGTGAATCTAGAACATCTAAAAAAAACCTGAGTGTCTATGTGTGTGATTTTATAAATACCATGCAAACATAAGCAAAAATAAAAATGGGGCACTTACAATTAGAATTAAAACTACCACTCTATTCTCATCTTACCCTTAGGTATTACACGTTATTACAACTGGCAGAAGAATACTACAGACCATTTTTTAAAACTTTGTGTGCATGTTGCAATATCTCTACACAAGAGGAGGGATTAAGAAAGTGACCTAATTCTAAGCAGTCCCCCTCTCCCAATCCATTCTAAATGTGTTCTACTCTACTTTAATAATAACATCAACTAAAACATTTTAATATATGTTTCATCACTTGAAATTCTTTCAGAGGTTTTGAAAACCTGGAAAAAAATTGGGAAAAAAGACAATTCAATTTCTAAAACTTAGGCAAATATACATATTGCAAACCTAGAAGGACTATTTACTGTCTAGTTAGTAATTAGTTTCATGAAAGGGTAGTCACATATTCAACAATTATTTATTGAGTAATTTGTGTATGCCAGGCACTGTTGTAGACACTGAGAATAAATCAGTGAACAAAACAGGCAAAAACCTCTGCCCTCACAGAATTTATAATTGATAACAAAAATATTCCAGAATATCTTTAATTCAGTGTTCAACAAATGTATAACAAAGTCAACTCTGCCTCTATCAGGATGTAAACATGCATGATAAAATAACCTCAATCTCCAGATTCTGATTCCAACCCTTGCAGTTACCACTTGAAAATGTATATTGTTATGTTTACAATTAAAGAGGTTTTCTTTTAAAATTCTAGGTTTAATTATTTGAACGACCAATACAGAAATTAGGATATAAAGAGTCACTGCTTAGTTTTATGGAAGAATGACGAATTTAACTCAGATATGCAGGGAAAGTATTCCTATGGACATATCTTACTTAGCTCTAATTTTCTCTCTCCCATGAACAAACTATAAGATAACGTTAAATTTCTTTACCATTCTCCCACATCCCACTGCTACTATAGTCTATGGTTAGTTTGGAAATTGATAAGAAAGGTACAATGAAAGAAGATGCAGAGAATTAAAATTTTCTACAAGTTTCAGTAGTGCCAGCATTATCTAAGTGATGTTTTTACAGGCAATATATAGTGATTGGGTAAGGAACAGTCATAGTTACAAAGACAGAATCGTGACAATCAGAGGAAACAAAATAAGCAACTCTGAAATTTTAAGATATTGAAAGCAAAAATGCAAGTTCGTTTTATAGTCTCTGAGCAATTTAGTTCTAAAAAGGTAAGTAGGTAGGGGAACTAAGTCTCTACTGTATGCAGTTCTAGAGATTTCAAACCATAAAAGTGATATTCAAATGGTTTGTCAGAAGAATTCCAATGCATAATTTCCCTGATATACTTGTTACGTTTTCCTTCATTGTAGTGCTATGTTTAACTTGTAATATACTTAAGGTAATTCTGCATGAATGAGTGGCTTACATGCTACAGTAACAAATTGTTAAAAATAGTACAAATTTAGGTATTATATGAAAATAAGAAATACCTGTATGTTGCCCATGATCCTAAATCTACTTGGATCTCATCATTCTAATTACTATAATGTCTCGTAAAGTCAAAAATACACAATTAAACAACCATAATGTATTATATAGTTACTTCTACATTCTTGTTCTCATGCACAGTCAAAGCTTCTTTCAAGACTGGGAAAACAATAATGTCATTCTTCAGGTTGACAGGAAGGAATCTAGGACATTGCACCTGGAGAAAGACAAACTGATAAACTCAATATTTTCAAAAGGATTGACCACAAGTAGAGTGGGGTAAGTGCACTGGCTGTCCTGTTTGACATGACTATTTCCTATGTATTCTGAAATTTGAAATGTCGAAATGAAAGATTTAGTAGGGTACTTTGATTCTGTTAAACTGATATTTTTATTAAATTTTATTCCACAAAGGACTCATTTATTGTATTTCTTTTTGTACCAGTCTAATTTTCACATTTGGATCTAATCTTCTCCAAGAAGTGGATTCCATCAATGTTCCTTCTTTCTCTAAAATGTTTATGTTTTATTGATTCATTCTAACACTCCACAACAGGTAGTGCAGTGTTCTCTAACAGGGCTTCAAATCTGTTAATAATCAATGCTCAAATATCACTTATAAGACAATTTGTGAAGGTTGCTCTTCTATATTAATTTTTCTGGATTTTTGATACGATTTAGGGAGCATTTTAAAAATAGCTTTACAGATTAATCAAGCAAGTGACATATTCCATTTGGCAAAAATATAATGGTCATTCATCATCATATATCCTTTTATCACCTTGGGGTGAATTTAATCATGATTATTTCAATATCTACTAATTACTTTAATATGTTTGGTCTATAAGTAACATATTATCATAATAAATAGTTCTTAGATTCACTGAGGTTAAAAGGATGATCTCCATTTGGTGTAGCATTTTAATTCCTCTAAGTAATTTCAAATCAGTTATTTCATTTAATATTTATAACAACTATATGGTTTATATGAATATCATAGGCATTAATTTATATATTAAATGTTTATATCAAATAGGCAGTAATTTCACACTCTACAGATCCTCTAGATGACCAGGTTTTAACATCATATTTTAAGCAGGTAAATAAATGGGATAAATTTCTGACTTCACTGAGAATTGATTAAATAGTCCATTTTGATTTTTAGATATGTAAGGATAAGTGAATATTTTTATTAATTCCTATTCTCAGGAATTAATTAATTCTTATTCTCAGGAATTAATAAAACAGTGTAGGTCTAATCAGAAAAGAAGTGATGACTTGGTATATTTTTTATTTGTGTCAGCTGCTAATTTATCAAAATCATGATGCAATAAATTCAACAATTAAAAGCAAATGAGATATACCACCAGAATCTTGGAAAGTGCTGAAAACAAGATCCCAGTTGATAGTCTGAAAAATGAATCAAGGTAAGATATTAATCATCGGAAAATGAATGGTATCTACCAACCTATTGTTCCAAGGAACAAGGAGATGACTTTCAACCTTAATTGCTGCATTCATTCACCCAGGGAGACAAAGAAGCTTTTCCAGGTAACATGACTTCGGGGTGACATAAATCCTCAATCAATGGCTACACATCATAGACCACCAAGCAAAAATGACACAGCAACTTCTTAAAAACCAACCTTGCTACTTGGTTAATCAACTGCCTAATAGCAAGTGCCTCAGCCTAAAGGTTCAGCAAAAATCCCTTCTCCTTTTAATTCTTATTCTTTTACACATATTTTAATATCCGTTCTGTGATTTTCATTTTCTGTCACCACAAAACTCAAACTGGATGACAAGTTAAAAATGACAACATAAATGAATCAATGGGTAGAAAAACATTTGAACCATAAATGGGACATACACAGGCCACATTTTGATACATTTCATTTGGGGCAGAACAATAATTACACAGAATTTTGGCTTTAAAAACTGAATTAGCATTTATGAATTAAACATTACTTCTTGTCAGTTCTTAATCTGTACAATAAATTCATATTCTGGGGTCAGCCCCATTTTCATGAAGGAATTGTTACTATAACAAATACAATTCAAATGCATTTACAAATAGCTCACACAAAGACAAATTATAAATGTTAGTATTTCTACTATTTTTACTTTCTCTTTCTTCTAAGTTAACACATAAAGTAATGTCTTGTTGATTTAGCAATATCCCTCAAACCTGTAGTGAGTTATTTCAACTTTGTCTTACCTCATTTTAATTCCAAATATAAATATAATACTAATCATTCAAAATTCAATTTGGGCATTCAAAAACATCTTGCTAAATTTGAGGAATTCTAAGTTTAGAGGTCTGTTGGGTCCTGTTTCAATATAATTAGTATATTTGAAAGTGTACAAAATGGTCAGTTATAAACTGGCTGCTTTTATGTGTAAAATCCTACATAATAACTGAAGGTTTAGCTCTTCAAATATAGAAATTTAGGTATAAAATTCATCTTCTATAAAAATATTCTTTAAATTGAAATAATTGTATAGATCCATAATATTTAACAGTGTCATCCTCTATTCCAATTGAAAGTGAATCATTTCAAATATATAACAAAATGTATTAGTAGGCCTTTATATTTACTTTAGCAGTGTATGGGCACTGTGCCAGACACCTAAGTGTTAAGTTATAACGTAAATTAAGAAATGTTTATTGGGTCTTTGGGTTTCTGATTTTTTTGTTTTGAACTCTTTTTTTTTTTTCAAGATCATATTACTACAAGGACTGTCAAAGATTCTAAGACACAATAGGAATAATATACAACAACTTGGAGTATTCATTATACCGTGCATTCTGTTTTATTTTTTAAAAACCTACATTTTTTTCCGAAGAGTATATTTTAAACACAATCTTCTCCTGCAGGTATTTTCATTACAAATTAAATTGTTGTTAGGCTAGCAGTTTTCCCAACTAGAAGTACATAAAATATTTAAATTAATTAACAAATCCTATACCTTTTCAATGTGTAGATTCCTGTTATTTAAAATTGTTTTTTATCATACTTCCTACTTTGGAGTACCACAAATCTCACTTAGGTTCATAAGATAATTAAAAGTGATTCTTTTCATCATTAGATTTCATTCACTATACTCCATGCTTTCCCACCGTAAGTAAAGAGTTTTCCTTCTACACAGTAATAGGCTAGCATGTTGGAAGAAAAATTTTATGCTACCTTTTTATAACTCAAGCAGTACATTAACCTCAAAGTGACTTTAAGTAACTGTCAAATGGGAAATCAAGAATGTACAAGTTCCATTTCCACAGAGTTGGATACAGTTTAGTTCTTTAAACTAGCAAATGCCAGCCAAATCCTAATTGTGGAATATTCATGAGATATTTCATTTTTATGTTTAAAATAATCATCTTCATGTTCCACTGTGGGTATATGTCCTTGTGTGTATGTGTGTTCAATGAAAATTGGCAATTGAAATGCCATTACATAAGACAATAGTTGAAATCGAAGTGGAGTGATCAAAATTGTTCTCATATTAAGGCAGTCTCGATATGCAGTACTTTCACTGTGTCCCACACTAATGCATAAGGAGACCAAATAGATATTTTTATTTAGGCATTTGCAGTCGTTACTTTTTTAATTTAGCTCTCTCCCTGCTTATGAAGAACATAACTAACTTTATTTATGAAGGTTTGCAAAAATAATTTATCTTCTGAAAAATAGATTTCACATTGGTTTTGAAAAAGTTTGCCAAAGAAAGAAAATAAAGATATCATTCTTCCTATTAGGTACCAAAGGCTCAAATTATTTGTGTTGCTTTACCCCCCAAAATATTATTGGTTTTTAGAATTACAACTTACATTGTGATGATTTCAACTTGAAAGAGTATGAAATAAGTGTCTTATTTTAGATAAATCACAATTTCTGTATAGATAATAAATGTATAATGGTGTCCTCACATTTTCTTCTTATTCCAAGAATATTTGAAATACTGAAAAATATTTTTTCCTTTGCAAAGGTATTCAACACCTTAATGGAGATGATAGAATTAGCTATCACAACCAGAACTATATCACAACCAGTGAGTGCTATAACTGGCACTCACTCTATGAAATTGTGATCAAAGGCTGTATTAATTCTTCCTATAAACTAACAACCCTGGAAAATTAAGGCCAGTGCTATTCACGATAAAAATTGCTTTGCATCAGGACTTGATATTATAGATGGCACAAGAATAAAAATTTACAGCTTCCCTGGTGGCGCAGTGGTTGAGAGTCCGCCTGCAGATGCAGGGGACATGGGCTCATGACCCGGTGTGGGAGGATCCCACATGCCGCGGAGTGGCTGGGCCCGTGCGCCATGGCCGCTGAGCCTGCGCGTCCGGAGCCTGTGCTTCGCAACGAGAGAGACCACAACAATGAGAGAGGTCCGCGTACCACGGCAAAAAAAAAAAAAAAAAAGAATAGAAATTTAGAAGCAAAGGTGATTATACCCTGAAAAAAAAAGTCTCTTTTCCACTCTATAGTCATATTTAGACCATAAGCACCTGGAGCTGTGCATTTCAGTATAGTCACCCTGGCCATATGTATTCAATATATTATAGGTACTTATTTATAGTATGCATGCATTTCTGATATTATAAAGCAAGATAAAAATATATAGTTGTCTATTAGGATATTTGCACTATACCCTTCAGTTTCCTGTCTGAAGTTCTTGAAGAATTAATGATTTCTATCATGCATTATATTCTTCATATTATCCCTATAAGGATTATGATGGTGGTAAATCAGGAGAACATGGTGAGTATTCCACACTTCTACTGACCGTAAACACTATACTAAAAACTATCAAGTGGGTAGTTGTATTGGTATATTACCACTTCATCATTTTAGTGTCTCAGATACAGTACATTTATTTATATAGTATTTCTCATAGGTTTTATGGGGATCATATAATGTTTTATGAAAATAATTGTAAGATACTATAAAACTGCACATTTTTTCTCTTGGAGGATCTCAAGCAGTTTGAGTTCTAATTTAAAATGAGAGGAAATTTGATTGTTTCTCTTTGAATTAACAAGTTACCAATCTCTTAAAAATATTCACTACTTAATAGTTTCAAGATTTAATGTCATAAAATAGCATTCATCACGAAATGATTCAATAATACATTTTACTGCATCGTCTCATTATATCTTTTTTTTTTTTGTCCCCTGCCTATGAATCGGATACCCCAGTCATCATTTCACTTTCCTTGGATGCATGCATAGCTCAAGATTATTTTCCTCTTGCTCTAGATTACCAGTGTCCAATAGAACTGTTTGCCTGGTAGAAATGTTTGATAACCTGCACTGTCCAATATTGTAGCCCTTAGCCACATTTACCTATTTGCCTTGAACACTTGAAATGTGCCTAGTGCAACTAAATGACTGAATTTTTAATTTAATTTATAGTTATAATAGAATCATGCAATGTAAGCCCCTATTGGCCGTTATATTTCCTCATATTTCTATTTCTGTGCAAACTTAACCCTTGACCTCCAAGTTCTCCACAGTGCTGAATACAGTCTTAATAAATGCTGCTTATTTTTAATTTTTATGTGTGTGTATATATATATATATACACATCTTAATAAAGAAATATAATTTAATAAATAAAAGACTCTGAGAGTTTAAAAACTTAGACAAAGTGATTTAGAGTTTAAAAACTTAGACAAAGTGATTTAAACCACTAGTAAAAGCCATTAACCCCTGAAATGGAAATGCAATCCTACAGTTTCTCTGTGCAATATCCAGTCTTGCTCCTAGTCTGTTTTTTCTCTAAAATTCTTATTTCTTAGGAGTCAGCTATTCCTATTTTTAATTTTATTGTGTTTAACTTTTATTTGGAAAAAAACTGGACAAATAGAGGCAATGTATGGAGGAAGATCTAGCATTCAAATTTCATTTAAATATATATATAATAAGTTTCAGAATTTATTACATTATACATAAAACAGTAAATGAACATAGGAATTTTTGTGCATAAGGTATTGTTTCTTACATTTTCCATATCCACTATATAATGTTGCTTTAATTGTTTCACTTACTTATACTTATTTCCTTCCCATATGTCAATAAATTAACATGTCAACATATGCCCTCTTTAAAAGGGCATGATTTTACCCAATATTACTTTTGAAGTAGCAATTGAGTCTACAGACTAAAGCTAGAAAAAAAATAGGACTTTTATTTCTGTGTTGTGTGCCATGTTCATGAATAAGTATAAAATCAATTTTTCTTAGTCATTATCCAGTGTACAAAAAAATAATTCATTGATAGCTAATTCCACCATGCTCACAGAAAGAAGCCATATTGTAGAAGCAGTGTTAAAATATACTTTTGGTTTGATCTTCTTGTTTTAAAAATAAATGAAAATGTATCTATAAGCAGAATGAACCAAAAGCCTACATGTAGATCCATTCTTGTTACTGTCTTAATGACCAATATTGATGATTTAAGACAAATCATTCATTCAGGGATTCACATACATTGTAGCAAGACCATTCATTTAAAACTATTATTAAATATATTTGGCATAGAAATTGAGACAAGCATTCATTTTCCTACTTAAAAATCAAAGTCATAGAATGTTATTACAACCAAATATAGATTGCCTTGGCACAATGAAATTTTAAAAAAATACATTTTATTTAAGATTTTGTAGCATGAGCTATGGAGATGGATTGCCTGGTTTTGAATCCATGATCCATCACTTATTAGCTGTGTAACTTTATGCAAGTTTTTAAAAATTCTCTGTCTCATTAAAAAATATATATAATAATAGCACTTACCTCATAGTGTTACTGTGAAGACTAAATGAATTAACATATGTAAAGCACTTAGAATAGTTCCTGGAACCCACAAGTGTTGTATGTGTTTGCAATCATTGTTGTTGTTACTATTAAACTAAAGAAAATAAGCAAATGTGTTTGTATATCCTGCACTCACCAAGGCAAATAAATAAGTCTAATCCAGTGGGAGAAAAAAAATGGGCCTGAATTCTAGTGTTAACTTTGCCTTTAAGTAGTTATGACTTCGGACAAGTTATTTAATCATTCTGTGCCTCCCTTTCTTCATTATGGTTAGTAGGGTTGGAGTTAATCTCTCAGATCCTTTCTTGTTCTAGCATTTTATGATTGAAATAAGCTTTCATCATAAATCTGTAGTCATTTGCATAATGGATCTCAGTTATGTGCAATGTTATAGCTTTAAAAGTTTTTACAACACAATTCCAAATATCTTATTGTCATCAACTACATATTTCATATAATTTTATTTGATTTAAAATTATGTTTACAAGGTTTAAAGACTGTGCCTTGTTTTCAGTAGGTAGTGATTTTATGGTTGTTTCTAGCTTGGCACAAATAATTTTTCATATATTGGATTGGCCAAATAGCTCCTTCGGGTTTTTCCCAAGACGTTACAAAAAACCCGAATGAACTTTTTGACCAAACCAATTATTTAGAATGGAAACCTTGTTTTAAAAGAGTATTTTAATGATTATTTTCCACTTTCAAAGGTTTTTGGTAATAAAATTCCCCTCAAAATTTTCTGTTTCTTGATAACATTTTCAAAAAGGATATATTCTAATGACATTTATGTTTAGATATTATTATGATTAGTTTTCAAATTGACCAGTTAATCCCTTTGATGAAATATAAAATATATACTGACTCATTGTATGATTTTAATTGATATTTGCTTTTTTAAGAACAAATATAAGTTAGAGAAAGAAGGGGTTTATTTTCATTGGATAATTGTAATACATCTTGAATCCCTGTAATACAGTACTGTGTTGAAAATATTGAAGCAAACACATCTCACAAAATCAAGTCAGTTTTTTGAAAGAGTAGTTCCAACTAAAATATGCCATCATGATTTTGTATTGAAAATGATAAAAATTCAACTTCTGAAAGTTGATAAATTTAAAATTTAAAAGATAATTAAAACCTGTTATAGCTGACAACCACAACATTGTACCTTCAAAATTTTCCACTAATTACAGCTGCTAATTTTCAAGAGGAACTGTTAAAATGAGTCAGATTTGACATAAGGACAGCTTCTCCACTTCTTTTTTTTTATTCAGAAGAAATGTTTTTTTGAAACAGAACATTTCCAAATATATAATCTATCCAACTAGCACATTTTATGGACTACTTTTAGTTTTTTGATGCTGGAAAATAAATATTAATTATTTCATAAAACATTTTATACAACAATCAAAACAAAACAACAAAAACTGAAAACCAAAAAACTACATGTGTTATATATTAAAATCTACAGGATCTAAACTCTGAGGCCTAGCATTCAAAGGTCCTTAATTAGTTGCTTCCAACATATGTCTTTCTCATTAATTTCTAATCCATGACCTCCCCTCTTCAGTCAAGCCAACACCCACTCTAACCACAGCATTTTCCACACCTCCGGTCATCCAAGGTCCTCATCTGCTCTGGGGCACTTCACACAACTCATTTCCTCTAAGAAACTTTCACAGATTAACATCACATGGGGAATATCTGAATAAGCATAAGAGTAAGGATAAAGTTAAATGTAAGTGCTTAAGGGACTTATAGTTAAAATATGGCAGCTATGGAGAAGGCAGTCAACAAAGTCATGGAGCCATCAGTTTTGTTTCTCTAACTTTAATTTGGAAAAAAATCTCATTAATAGTTATTATGTGTCATGTGCATTTGAATAGCACATTCCCTTACTCATCTATTCTTTCTCCTTCAGAACATTGTTTTGACCTGAAAGTCTTGTTTAAAGAATTTTTTATCTTAGTTTAATTTGGCTTTGCTATCTTAATGGCAAACTACCACTAAGAAAATGGGGACTATGCCTCCTAATTTTTTTAAAATTCTGCTCTATTATCTCAAGTCCTATTGAAAGCAAACTTGTTACAAATATTAGGTCTTTGAAACATGTTTGCATGTTAAGGGACAATAACGAATAGGATTGAATCAGCCTGCCAATGATTAAACTACAAACGGTCTTACTCATGGCAGTTTGTACCTTCAAGATGTTTGTAAATGTAGTAATAATGTGATGAGTTATGTTCCAACTACCTGTAAGGGCCTGGAACAATTTGGGAAGAACTGTGAGGCACTAGGGAAACAAGGAGTAGCAGAGGGTATAGAAGAGGCTGTGGAGGAAACTTGAAAAGAGTGGGGATACTAAGGAGAGGCAAGGAATGATTTTGAGTAGCAGGATGGACTAGGAGAATGAGAAGTATTCATGGAATCTAAGCAAGGCAAAGATGGATGAAAACTAACTGGGGGAAGTTGAAGTGGGGAACCTAAAAAGTTAGTGGAGAGTAGGAAGTTAATTATAGAAACTCAAAAGCACAGTGAGGAATTTGGTGAAACTGTAATGAACTGAGCATGACTTCCATGAATGGGAGACTTGAAGGACTGGAAAGAACAGGGAAGGTGTGGGGAGATTTGATGGATCTGGGAGGTCTTAGGTACCATTGAGAGTGGATTTGAGTACCTGAAGGGGATGGTGGATAGAGATAGAGGGATAAAAGAAATAATGGAAGGGAAGAATGAAAATAATGACATAACAAGTAAAAGAAGGTTGTTTAAATTTTTTTTCATCGTTAAGATTAAATTACTGGAGAAATTTTTCATTGGCTAGCACTTTTTTTAACATCTTTATTGGAGTATAATTGCTTTACAATGCTGTGTTAGTTTCTGCATTATAACAAAGTGAATCAGTTATACATATACATATGTTCCCATATCTCTTCCCTCTTCCATCTCCCTCCCTCCCACCTTCCCTATCCCACCCCTCTAGGTGGTCATAAAGCACAGAGCTGATCTCCCTGTGCTATGCGGCTGCTTCCCACCAGCTATCTATTCTATGTTTGGTAGTGTATATATGTCTATGCCACTCTCTCACTTTGTCACAGCCTACCCTTCCCCCTCCCCACATCCTCAAGTCCATTATCTAGTAGGTCTGCATCTCCATTCCTGTCTTACCCCTAGGCTCTTCATGACTTTTTTTTCCCCTTAGATTCCATATATATGTGTTAGCATACAGTATTTGTTTTTCTCTTTCTGACTTACTTCACTCTGTACGACAGACTCTAGGTCCATCCACCTCACTATAAATAACTCAATTTCATTTCTTTTTATGGCTGAGTAATATTCCATTGTATATATGTGCCACATCTTCTTTATCCATTCATCCAATGATGGACACTTAGGTTTGGCTAGCACTTTTAAGATATTTCTTCTTTCAGGAATGCCGGGGAATGGGGTGGGTGGGGGATGGCACATATTTCACTTTCTTCTTCTGCCACATGGAAGAGAAAAACTGAGAATGGGAATTTGTGACAAAGAACTTAAATACATTATTTTAAAATATAAAATATATTGTACTACTTTATCACAGTACTATTTAGTACTGTGAGAAGGTTGAGGGGCTGCACTGGAGGACACATTAATCACTAAGTCTATAAACTTAAATGACTTTTGAAAAAATTAAAACCTTCCATGACACTGAACAATATTTCAAATTTCATTTGATTAAACAGAATCTTAAAAACTTTTAATCACTTAAATGAAGATTGTGGGGATAGACCACTAGCTTATTTAATCAAATCATCATCCTATCAGTACAAGAAATTCCATATATTTATTTATTCGAAAAATCTCTTGTTTGCTAGTTTTGTATATATTTTTTGAGTACCTTTTATGTACCAGGCATTGGAAATGCAAACATGAGGAAGAATTGTCCCTTTCCCTAGGGCCTGTCCCTCTACCACCACAAAAGAGGTATTTGTTCCAAAAATAGGTTTTTCTGTAATTTATCAGTACATGGATATCTAATGGTCCTAATGATATTGCTGCATGATCCAAAGCGGCCTTTAAGTCTTCATAGGTTACCTTCAGTCGGGTTATAGTGTATTTTTTCTCATAATTGATTCTTTAGAAATTTACAATACATTGATGACATGTGTTGTCTTCCAAGTTAATAGAAACACTTACTGCAATTTTGGGGATTTTTGTTGTTGTATTGCATCTCTCCCCACACGATATTAATCAGTATACTGGAAGATAAGCTTCCCTTTCCCCTCATCCATTCTCACTGTTAACATTTTAAGCTTGACACAAATCATTTAAGGAAAAGAAAGATTCAAACACTAAAAATGGGAGTTCAGATAAAATCTGTACTCCTGAAAAGACCCAAAAGAAGTGTGATTTATATGATGTTTAACATATATAAAACTCATCTTGAAATATCTGAATTAAAACCCACTTTCCTACAGTCCTCATAGTGCTCTGCAATCAGCTGTGGGATAGAGGATGAAAAGAGGGAGGGGAAGAAAAAGATATTTTCCTCCAGTACAATGTAATTGGTTGAAACTTAAAATAGATGCACTAGAAGATTGGGCTTCAATAACCTTATACTACACTAGGTGGGAGGTTGCACAGCAGGACCTCCAAGATCCCTTTAATTTCAGGGATACATTGACTCTGTGTTCCCTGATGGATAAAGTGCTGTTAGCAGCAAATCATTCAGGACTCTGAAATTCAGGCACAAAATATTCTAGGAATTCAAAATGAGGCAAAGACTCTGCTACCCTTATTTGCCTGCTAAGAGAAACTCAAATAAAAATGTTGTATCCACTAACTGGGCTTTCTACCTTAGACTTTTATAACAGTTCTATAAACCTAACACATAGAATCGGGAATCTGCAGTAGGATTATGAAACAATAGAATGCATAGATTCACAGTACTATATAAGTGCACTAGGTATGATCCTAGCCCCTTTGATTAATAGTATTTGTTTCCTGAAGCTAAGGAAGATGGTCAGTCCTTGAATATTAATCACATATTATGTCACTAAAAATTAATAATTCCCTACATATTAATTTCAATTTTCTTCAGTTATGAAACTGTTCTTAACTCTAATGCTTCTTGATATCAATTCGTATTATCTTAGAGAGGGATTTCCAATTCTTTAAGTAGGATAGCAAATTGTTGTCTCACCCAAACTTGTTAGCTTCTTCACAAGACTAAGAAGTTGAGAGCATCTGAGGCAAGACCTCTCTGGCATGTGATCTGTGGAATCCTTCTTACTCACAAAAGGGTTTTCCTGTGGTAGGTCAAACACTTTGAGTTGGATTTCAAGAAACCAAAAATCTAAATTCAAAAAGCAGACAACGCATGGCAGAGGTCCATCATTATACGGCAGGATCCTCCAATTTGCTGTAATGGCTACAAACTAAGAAAAGGTTAATGGTCTTTGCACAATTTTAGATTTTGGAAAACGGGAAGCAAGGCATATACATTTGTGTTTTCAATATGATCTTATGGCTATTTCTTGGATTAAAAAACAAAATGTCCACAATACTTTTGGAGGTAGGATATGCAGGAAAGGTGTTTCTAGGCTTTAGACTTAGAAGAAGCTTTTAAAATTTTGAAAAGCCAGCCCACACTGCTGCATTCTTAATTCCAATTAAGTCTGATCTGTTAAAACATTTAATGCATATTTGTATATAAATTATGGAAACTTGTTATCTACGTCTATTATATTTTGAGTTTTATGTTGGTGTTGCAAAAACATAGATTAAATGAAAATGTGATTAGAATGATACTGATATAAATGTTTTTCAGGGAATAATTGTTTACATTGTAAATGGCTGTAATTTATACTTTTCAATATGGGGAAGTGGGAATCCTATGCCTTGTTACTCTATGATTATGACTTTCCTAGAATTCTGGAGACACGTGTTTCTCACATTCATTTCTCCATCAAAACTCTCTAGAGCACTGCTATGCAACGGAACTTTTTGTGATGATAGAAATAGTCTATAACTGCAAGGTCCAATATGGTAGCCAAAAGTGGATGTTAAACACTTGAATTGTAGCTAGTGCAACTGAGAAAATGAGTTCTTAATTTTACTTAATTTTTATTTAAATAGCTACATGTGCTAGTAACTACCATATTGAACAGCACAGTACAGAGGTACTTTGTATTTGTATTTAATTTAAGGTATGCATGATTTACCTATGGAAAATGTGTTAGGATACTCATGCTTTTCGATCCATCCATCCATCCAACCATCTAGTTGATCTTTAATTTTGAAGCACCCTCAGTATGTAAAACACTATGTTAAGTTTATATAATAGAGGAGTTTACATTAGGTTTTTTATGGTGGGGAAGATAAGACAAGACTTTTACAAGATAAATAATACTGTACATTGAATAGGCTAACTGACGAAGGAAAGAGCATAATGCTATGGGAGTACCAAAGAACACTTTTGCATAATGGAGTTAGGAAGAGGTTCATGGAGTTCTTTAAATGTTTTTGTAAGTGGTTGCAAGGCATAGGAAGAATTTTAAGGAAAGGAGATTGCAAGATAGAAAGTCTGAAGTTTAGACTAGAATATGGGGATAAGAAAGATGGAATACTCCAAGGTTTTTTAAGTGACTGAAATAGTTAGTGCCAAGAACAGATAAGGTAAAGTCAGGAGAATGAACATGTTTTGTAGGAAAATGTTCAGGCTAAATAAGAGAATATATTTTAATCTAAGATTTTTAGAGAAGTTATTTGATTTTAAGTTATTCGTTATAAAAGTTAATTTAAAATGAGTTAAAACTTTAGCCATCAAGCTAGCTTTATATATTAATTGTAATTGTACTAATGATAAATATGATAAATATAGATCATATTTATCATATGATCAATATGCTTAAAGAGACCACTAGTAAAGTGAAGTCATTAATCACCTACCTAAACTTTCATCTTGGCCTCTAAAGATTAACGATTAGGCTAGCTACAGTAAAAAGAGTCAAACACAAACATATGTGACTTTTCCCTTAATTCCTATGCAAAGCTCCTACTGGGCAGTGCCAGATAACCTAAGATATATTAAATTATTTTTCATGACCAAGGAGAGTGCCTTAAACTCCTCAGCAAGTATTGCATTCTGTATTAATCTAAAAGCAAAGATCAAAACACTTTGGGGAAGTAGACATCCTTATAATGTAATGTAGGTAGCTAATCAAATGCCACAAGTATAGAACCAAACTTATGGATTTATTGATGCCCAGATCTAGCACATGTTCCTTTTCGATATAAATATATAAACATGTATTAAATTTGAATAAAAGTTAACATTTATTTGCAGAGATCACTGTTATTTTTGTTTTGCATCTCTGGATTAATGTTCACTGTTTCTTTTAATTTCTTTTCAATTAAAAGAAAAAATAATTTTTGCTTCCTGTGCAAATAGAGAATTGAAGATTTCCATAGTTTGAATAAATATGATTTTAAATAAAAACTCAGGTATTGAATGTTAATAATTAACTTGAATGTACTTTGAAGTGTGGGAAATAATCAGGGTTTTATCTTTGCCTTTAATAAAGACTGGGCCTGTAACAGGCTAAAGTTATTTTCATAGCTGAATTTTCCTCTCTGGATTTATAGAAGTAACAGATATGGGTGCTTTCTTTTGAGGAAATTATGATTTCCAGGAATTTGATTAACATGAGTGCTCATTTCTTCCATTAATAAGAAATTTGAAAGTTGAGAAGTTGTAGACCTTTACATTTAATATTTTATGAACTGTTCATGTGCACTTTATGACTTAGGGGCTATGCCTATGTAGGAAATTTTCTTCGTACTAAAATGATATATGAGGATCAAGAGGTTGTGAATATACAGTTTGCTGACACATGGATTCTTAACTCCTGGAATTTCTGCCCTCTAATAAAAAGTATCTCTACTAGCTTGTCCACCCAATGCTATGTTGCTGGGTGAATTAAAATTCTATTTTTCTGATCTCTCTCTCTCTCTCTCTCTCTCTCTCTCTCTCTCTCTCTCACACACACACACACACACATAAATTCACACACTTTCTCACATTCACACACATACAATTTTTATTATTAATTAAGAGCATAAATGGCAAATGTCTGAGGACTGAATCATCTTTATCTCTTCAAAGTAAGTTTAGTTCTTGGTAACGCAACATGTCAATGTGCCTAATTCACTCCAAACAAAACGTTAAAGATAAAACTGCCAATGAGAATAACTTTAATTAGTAGTTGACTTGATGGCATATTTAGGAGATGTATATTTTATGTATAGATGTAGTTGCTCTGAAATTCAAGATGAGTTTGCTCTATGCCATGGAAGCCAAAATGTAGCTAACTACAGTTGACTGCCTCTCCGAGAATAGCTTCCTCCTTGATAAATTGTTACTGTAAAACGGGAATGTTCAATACTTAATTCTTTGAGTTCTTCCATTTTAATCCTGCTAGCTGATGACTTACCAGTAAATTTGTATAATTGCAAACTGAAGCAAAAATTATGTAAACTTTAAGCACATTTATTGTAGGAAAATCGGATACTGGGTGAAATACCAAATTTCAGGTACGGCATTACTAAGATGAACTACCTGCCAAGTGTTGAGTCTAGTAATAATAACAGTAGTGTGCATTATACAAAATAGCAAGAAATTATACAAATATTCAAGTGTAGAAAATATAGAGATTACAGTAATATTAAAGGATGTTTGAAAGATTAATAGAAAGCAATATGCTACTTTCATAAGATACTTTCTCTGGTTGGCCAACATGTTTTCACTCATTCTGATAATGAAATTCCATGATTTTTTTCCATGAGGCTCTGAGAACTTACTAAAGAAAACTTGGAATAAAACAAACAACAAATCTTTAAAAGAAGTGTCATTCATAAGTATTTCTAGGTTTAAGAAAAAGTTATTCTAATGTTTTTAAGGTTAAGAGACCATCAAGCAGACAACCACATAGCTAAAGGAAGTTGAAAGGTCTGACCTAAGATTTTGCGAATATACAAAAAAATCAGATAAAGATGACTGGGGAGAGAGGAAACTAACTTACCAGCTAAAGGAAACATACTGTGTTCTCTTCTTCAATAGTCTCCATTAGACAACTGTCTTCACAGGTTGATTCAACCTTATGAGTTAATTTATCAATTCCAGTCACTGTCTGCCTTAGGTATTGATTCTCCCTGTTCACCTTTACATCAGTAAGGTTTACTAAGAGGTTCCTGTTAAAAGTTAAACTATTTGAACTTTGTTGAATTAGGAGTGTTTAACTCTGCCTCTCCCTGATTGTTAGATGCATAGGTCTGTAAGACCTCATCCTTGATGTTTTTGACAGTAGAAAACCTACATCTTTATTCAAATTTCACAGAAGCTATGAGTAAAACGTTGTTTACTCTCTGCTCTTCTGCACATGTTCAGATGCTATTGCATGAATCCAGTTGGTAAGGGAAAACAGCAAGGAATATAGACACGTACCCCCCCCCAACATCAAGAAAGTTTATGAATTTTTGTTGTTATATTTTTTCTGCACTCAATAAGTGTGGTCAAGTACCAAATTCCACATTACCTATTATCTTTCCACCAGTTTAAGCCTAAGGCTAAACTCAATTTTTAACTTGCTTGTGCAAATTTAATTTGCATAGAGAGATTTAGTTCTTCAGTGAGATTAAAATTCCCATCACCAGGTGCCTTATTAGTTGAAAAGTAATAAGAAAAGAAATTCCCACAGGTGAGGTAACTGAAATTTACACTCCTTGTGACTTATCATCTTGAGAAAAGTTTCTTTTGTGGTTTCAGATTTCTCTGGGCTACAATTTTTTAAACAGGCGTACTGTGGAGATTATGACAAATCTGCAGTTAGAGAATTTAAGATATCTAAGAGAATTGTCACAACCACGAAAGGTGAGAAACACCAAATGCACATTCTCTCCTTTTAAAACAAAACAACTTTTTCTAGTGGAAATCAAACCCTTTAAGTGGCTGTGCTTTAGCAAATACAAAACATTCCCTCACTCTCATTCTTTCTATTCTTCCAGCATTTTTTTTTTTGGCATACCCCAAGACAAGGGAAAAAATGTAAATATTTCTTCCCAATTTTCAAAAATTAGTAAACCTTTAGAATATTCATTTTTATAAGGAGATCAAAACATTCAACCATATGTGATTACAAAGACAACCAATTTAAATTGAGTTTGAATAGCAACCTTTCTTCTCCCCTTCACTTATACAGGCCTGTTGATCTCCCCACTTTATAGTCCTTTAAATTATTCACATAAAATGTATTAAATTATTCAAGAAAAATGTTCTATGTACTTCACTTATCCAATGTCATTTTCATATATATTACAGAACATTTTTTCCTTTTATTTGAGGGGGGTAAGCTTTCTGTTTATTTTCCCCTATATCTTTTTGTCATGATCACTTATATTAGTGTGAAGCTGCTCTAAATATAATACATGTAACCAATGAAAATTATTGTGGTAAATATAATGGTTCTATTCTAGTATTAGAGCCTTAGAATATTTGACATTTCTTTTTGAGATGTTACAACAAATACTGATTAAAAAATACACACATGTATGTATGTATGTATATGTGTATATGTTTAATATGTATATATGAAATATACAGTATCTAAAATCAAAAGAAGCAAGTGTCTAGCTTAAAGAATGCCAGAAAACTGTATGAAACTAAATTGTGGAAAGAAAGAGAATTTAGGGTCTCAAAAATTCATCCTCTGTGTATATTTATTTGGGAAGAAGGGGGGACTAAAATTCTACAAATAACTAGTACATTTAAATATGCTATAAGCATTTTTATCTTTTAAAAAATTTAATATCTTTATTGTAGTATAATTGCTTTACAATGGTGTGTTAGTTTCTGTTTTATAACAAAGTGAATCAGCTATACATATACATATATTCCCATATCTCCTCCCTCTTGCATCTCCCTGCCACCCTAGATAGCTAGTGGGAAGCAGCTGCATAAGCATTTTTAAAACAGATCAAGTGAGTAGGAATAGAATCAATAGAGAAAGAAAGTTAAATCTGATTATTACCTTTTATATTCACAAAAAAAGTCTTCCTTAGAATAAAGTTTGGTATATTCGTCATCTTTAAATACATCGCAAATGGAAACTGTAACTTCTAGGAGTAATGACAGTAAGTGATTCTATCAGTGTTTTTGTCACTTCCATTTTCATAAATTGAAATTGAGTATTTTTCTTAGCCATTTTTATATACGTTATATTTATTGTTTCAAACCTCTGAATTTATCATGTTAAAAAAAAAGAAAAATATTATTCTTGGATCACTTTCTAGGACTGAGTTAAGTTTCTCAGGAAAATTAGTCTTTATGAGTAGAGCAAAGAAATGTCTTTAACCAAATGTCTTTTATCATGGCATTTTATAGTATACCTATTATTATTATTATTATTATTATTATTATTATTATATGAATCTTTTAAAAACTTGCATACTTAGCTAGCTTATTTCAATATATGGCTCAAAATTAAAATATTTGTAAGTATTCAATTGAAAAATAAATAATTACACTTTAAATTATTACCTCTTTGATCTGACAATGTGATCAGTTCAGAAATAAAACATAATTCCAGGCATAAAATAAAGGAAACCCACTACTACATACATGTTAACTGAGTAGTCATTTGAGAAGGATGAATTAACATATTTACTTTAAAATAGAATTTCCTCAGATAAACCAATAAATACATTACTAAAGATTTGTAGACAATAAATTTAAAATTTTTTCTAATAAATTAATGACATTTTAAACAGTCTTAACTTTGTTCTTTCTTTCTCCCTGGTTAATTAACAATGACCAGAACCACTTTAAATATAACACTGCTATTTCATGTTTTCTGGCATTCTTCTATATAAACAATATTTGGAATCACCAAGAGAATCCAAATTAAAGTGGCAAATTTAATGATATAATACCTTTTAAAACAATTCTCAGGAATTTTCCAAAAGAACTGAGATTAATCTTACTAAGAGTATGAAAAGACTTGCATTTGGTAAAAAGGGAGATTGTATCACATTAACATTGCTTAAGCTGTCAAGAAAGAATATTATTTATTTTTACTGACTTATATAGCCAGCACTGCGGCCAATTCAAGAAGTCTCAAATTTCCACTATTTAGCAAATAGTTGAAATTTATCGGTAATCACACTATCAATACGTGATTTTTTTAAATCTAGGAAATTGGATTATCCTCCACTCAGGCTATTGAACTCCTCTTTCCAAGATTATTTACATGCTGGTAAATTCTTGCAAGTCATAATCCTGTTAAAATATAAAGGAAATAAAGATCCATGTTTCTGCAAATTATTATGGTGACAAATATATTGATACATTCAACAGTTGATGCATTCATCATAATATAACTTTTAATGTATATAATCAAATATTAAAATAATAGTAGTTACCATTTTTGTTCCATTTTTTTCATTTTTATTGATATGGATTTTTTTAACATCTTTATTAGAGTATAATTGCTTTACAATGGTGTGCTAGTTTCTGGTTTACAACAAAGTGAATCAGTTATACATATACATATGTGACCATATCTCTTCCCTCTTGCATCTTCCTCCCTCCCACTCTCCCTATCCCACCCCTCTAGGTGGTCACAAACCACCTAGATGATCTCCCTGTGCCATGCGGCTGCTTCCCACTAGCTATCCACCTTACGTTTTGTAGTGTATATATGATCATGCCACTCTCTCACTTCATCAGAGCTTACTCTTCCCCTCCCCATAGCCTCAAGTCCATGTTCTAGTAGGTCTGTGTTTTATTCCCAGCCTACCCCTAGGCTTTTCTTGACATTTTCTTCTTAGATTCCATATATATGTGTTAGCATATGGTATTTGTTTTTCTCCTTCTGACTTACATCACTCTGTATGACAGACTCCAGTCCATCCACCTCACTACAAATAACTCAATTTCGTTTCCTTTTGTGGCTGAGTAATATTCCATTGTATATATGTGCCACATCTTCTTTTTCCATTCATCTGTTGATGGACATGTAGGTTGCTTCCATGTCCTGGCTATTGTAAATTGAGCTGCAATGAACATTTTGGTATATGACTCTTTATGAATTATGGTTTTCTCAGGGTATATGCCCAGTAATGGGATTGCTGGGTCATACAGTAGTTCTATTTGTAGTTTTTAAGGAACCTTCATAGTGGCTGTATCAACTTACATTCCTACCAACAGTGCAAGAGTGTTCCCTTTTCTCCACACCCTCTCCAGCATTTATTGTTTCTAGATTTTTTGATGATGGCCATTCTGACTGGGGTGAGATGATATCTCATTGTAGTTTTGATTTGCATTTCTCTAATGATTAATGATGTTGAGCATTCTTTCATGTGTTTGTTGGCAATCTATATATCTTCTTTGGAGAAATGTCTATTTAGATATTCTGCCCATTTTTGGATTTGTTTGTTTGTTTTTTTGTTATTAAGCTGCATGAGTTGCTTGTAAATTTTGCAGATTAATCCTTTGTCAGTTGCTTCATTTACAAATATTTTCTCCCATTCTGAGGGTTGTCTTTTTGTATTGTTTATGGTATCTTTTGCTGTGCAAAAGCTTTTAAGTTTCATTAGGGCCCATTTGTGGGGGTTTTTTTGTTGTTGTTTTTATTTCCATTTCTCTAGGAGGTGGGTCAAAAAGGAGCTTGCTGTGATTTATGTCATAGAGTGTTCTGCCTCTGTTTTCCTCTAAGAGTTGGATAGTGTCTGGCCTTACATTTAAGTCTTTAACCCATTTTGAGCTTATTTTTGTGTATGGTGTTAGGGAGTGTTCTAATTTCATACTTTTACATGTAGCTGTCCAGTTTTCCCAGAACCACTTATTGAAGAGGCTGTCTTTTCTCCACTGTATATTCTTGCCTCCTTTATCGAAGATAAGGTGACCATATGTGCGTGGGATTATCTCTGGGCTTTCTATCCTGTTCCATTGATCTATATTTCTATTTTTGTGCCAGTACCATACTGTCTTGATTACTGTAGCTTTGTACTGTAGTCTGAAGTCAGGGAGCCTGATTCCTCCAGCTCCGTTTTTCTTTCTCAAGATTGCTTTGGCTATTCGGGGTCTTTTGTGTTTCCATACAAATTGTGAATTTTTTTTGTTCTACTTATGTGAAAAATGCAGGTGGTAGTTTGATAGGGATTGCAGTGAATCTGTAGATTGCTTTAGGTAGTAGAGTCATTTTCACAATGTTGATTCTTCCAATCCAAGAACATGGTATATCTCTCCATCTATTTGTATCACCTTTCATTTCTTTCATCAATGTCTTATAATTTTCTGCATACAAGTCTTTTGTCTCCTTAGGTAGGTTTATTCCTAGATATTTTATTCTTTTTGTTGCAGTGGTAAATGGGAGTGTTTTCTTAATTTCACTCTCAGATTTTTCATCATTAGTGTATAAGCATGTGAGAGATTTCTGTGCATTAATTCTGTATCCTGCTACTTTACCAAATTCATTGATTAGCTCTAGCCATTTTCTGGTAGCATCTTTTGGATTCTCTATGTACAGTATGATGTCATCTGCAAACAGTGACAGCTTTACTTCTTCTTTTCTGATTTGGATTCCTTTTATTTCTTTTTCTTCTCTGATTGCTGTGTCTAGAACTTCCAAAACTATGTTGAATAAGAGTGGTGAGAGTGGGCAACCTTGTCTTTTTCCTGATCTTAGTGGAAATGGTTTCAGTTTTTCACCATTGAGGACGATGTTGGCTGTGGGTTTGTCATATATGGCCTTTATTATGTTGAGCACATTTCCCTCTATGCCTACAGTAGTTACCATTTTATTGAGTGCTTCTTCCATGCCAAGCCCTATGCTAAGTACATTTAATACAACAGTCCTATAATGTATGTACTGTTATTGTCACTTCTATTTACATATGAGGACACAAGGTAAGAGTTTATGTAACTTGCCCAAGGTCTTGGATCTCTTAAGATATGTAGCTACAGTCTGAAATCATATTTATCTGAGTCCAAAGCTCTGGCTCTACTTAACTACTAAACAGACTTTATACATGACAAAATGTTTATGTGTTCACCTATGATAAAACAAACAAAAGCTAGCAATGTCTTGGAATTAGAATCTAGATCAAGATTATCAAAGGGCTCACCCATGAAAGAGTTGAGCTGCATGAAAATATAACTTTCGGAAAAATGGGAATGGTACTTGATGGCAAATTATTTTGTTCATTTAACTTTTCCTTTGGAGTCATTTTTTCTCAATTTTCTGGTAATAGGATAAACAAATATATGGAGGTCTCATTCCATGTGTTTATATAATCTTTATTAAAGTACAAACACTATAAATCTGTAAAAAGAACTAAACACTATTGTTTGATCCAAATGCCTATCTTCTTATTAGAAAAATGTCTACTCATTCAATAAGTAATTGAATTGGAAAATAGATTTGCTTCATGCTACATCTCATTGAAATTGATGTTGTATAATTGGATAATTTGCACTAAGGACATTAAATGGAACTATGTTTCATTTTGGGGAACTCATGTGAAAATTAGATCAGAAGTCCCAAATTTACAAATCTCACTTTCTCCTAAAATATGCATTATTCATAAAGATTTCTCCAACAGTAATTTTTACTTAAGCCTTATGTAATGATTTTGACAAATCTGCATATCTGAGAATTATTTACAGGAAATATCGCCACTGACAACATAATTTTGGAGTTAACAGTAAAGCTATGATTTCTCCCTTTCAGTAAATCTTCTGTACTGTGGCCTTTGGTTATTAGGTTGAACCATATGAAATTGCTGATAATCATTTTTTTTTTTTTTTTTGGTGGTACATGGGTCTCTCACTGTTGTGGCTTCTCCCATTGTGGAGCACAGGCTCAGCGGCCATGGCTTACGGGCCCAGCCGCTCCATGACATGTGGGATTTTCCCGGACTGGGGCATGAACCCGTGTCCCCTGCATCGGCAGGCGGATTCCCAACCACTGTGCCACCAGGGAAGCCCTCTGATAATCAATTTTAACCCCAAAAATAGCATTTTCATATGGTTCTACTTCATATATTCTGTCTAGGTATTTAGCCAGACTTTCCACTAATATTCAATCCTCTGTAAAAATTACTGTGTCAGTAAGAAAAGATTAATTCCAAGTATCTGGGGAATATGCAAACTGGGTGTGCAGAAAAACTTATTTTATACAGGTGGACATTAATAAATAAGTGGAAATTATCAGAATGCGTGGGCCTCTTAATAATATAACTTTGGGGCTTCCCTGGTGGCGCAGTGGTTGAGAGTCCGCCTGCTAATGCAGAGGACATGGGCTCGTGCCCCAGTCCAGGAAGATTCCACATGTCACGGAGCAGCTAGGCCCGTGAGCCATGGCCTCTGAGCCTGTGAATCTGGAGCCTGTGCTCCACAATGAGAGAGGCTACAACAGTGAGAGGCCCATATATCGCAAAAATATATATATATATATATATATATATATATATATATATATATATATATATATATATATATAACTGATGTGGAGTGAGCAGCAGGTGCTTAAATAAGTAAAGAGAAATGGCTTATTTGATTTGTTATAGGCATGGCAGATAATATAAAAGGTGTTGTGTTGAGAAGCAGGAAATAACATGGGTCAAAATAGATGAGTTTTAGTCAACAGAATTATTTGAATCCAAGATAAGTGCAATATACGGCATCAGCATAAGTAACTGTAATAAAAAGGTAACAAAGGCAATACAAAGACAAGCTGGAAGAAAATAAAGAAAATCACCTATATTTAATTTGATAGATTTCCTCTAAGGTGGAACACAGTTTGTCAATAACAACTTGGGTAGACATATTGTGCACTCTATCTCTTCCAATATATGCATGCAGTGATAACATTTGTATGTGTATTATTGTCCTTTATACACAAAGCTTAAAGGACAGGAAGAATATCTTCCCCATTTGCAGGAAGACCAATTTTCTAAATTCCCTCAGTCAACTATTTTCTCTAGTAACCACTTCTTAAAGAAAGCACATTGTTGGGGACTTCCCTGATGGTGCAGTGGTTAAGAATCCGCCTGGAATGCAGGGGACACGAGTTCGATCCCTGGTCCAGGAAGATCCCACTTGCTGTGAAGCAACCAAGCCCATGTGCCACAACTACTGAGCCTGTGCTCTAGAGAGTTTGTGCCCTAGAGCCCACGCACAGCAACTACTGAAGCCCACACTCTCTAGGGCCTGCGTGTGGCAACTACTGAGCCTACGTGATGCAACTACTGAATCCTGTGCCCCTCCAGTCCGTGCTCCGAAACAAGAGAAGCCACCACAATGAGAAGCCTGTGCACAGCAAGGAAGAGTAGCCCCTGCTCTCTGCAACTGGAGAAAGCCCACGTGCAGCAACGAAGACCCAGTGCAGCCGAAAAATAAATAAAATTTCTTTTTAAAAAGAAACTACATTGCTACTGTATCAATGTCTTTACAAATCCGTCAGAATTTTATTGTGTAATATAAATAAAGTTCGTTAACAGATTTTGGCCTCCCAGATTCTTGTATCTACTAAGCATCTTTTACTTACATTCTCTTCTAAACATAACTCTTAGTCATACATGTTACATATGAGTAACAAATGCCATTTTTAATAGAATCTGGACCCTGCTGTTTAAGGAATCTATGACCAATCTATTTACAATATTTACAAAGTATTTTGCAAAACAAATAATTGATATTTAATGTTATATATTATCCTGCTATCACATATAATTTTAGTTTTATTTAATGTCAAAATATTTCTATTTTTAAAATATGTATTTTTCCTATATGAATTGCCTTTGTAGATAAAGTTTTACAATATTTATATCATTCCAAGTGAGAGTAAAATGTGACTTTCACTAATGAAAGAAAAGTGTATTTCATTCTGGAAAATCATGCTTGACTATTTCCTTCCCTTTGAAAATAATCAAGGGTAAATCTATTATTTCTATGCAAATGCTTTTCAATCAGTTTATGTTGAATAAATTTGTTATTCAGATACAATATGCAGCCCATCTTAGCTTTTGTTAATAATTTTAAAATGAAGTAGGCCTGAGACACTAACATAACATTGTAAAGCAATTATATCCAATAAACTTGTTAAAAAATAAATAAAATAGCTGCTTCTGTTAATGATGCAAAAAAATTAAAAAAATTTAAAAAAGTAGCCTTCATTGGAGCTCAAGAACATTTTATATAGTGATTAAAAAATATATAAATGATTCTCTTTAAAACCCTGTTATTTGTTTTAAATTCTTCTGAGCTGAATAAGTAACACTCTATCTATTAAAATCACCTTATTTTAAGCCCAGATGGGATAATGAACTTAAAAAGAAATCATTTGTATGTTTTTTACAAAAAGAATGAAAAACTTTTAAAACGTAAATTAAATATTCCTAAAAGTTAAATATAAGCTATCACAGGCCTTAAATTTAATGATGAACTGAAAGTACTATGATAGGATTAGTTTGGTTTTGGTTTTGCCGGTTTTTCAAGTGTTAGTGGATAGCAGCAGAAAGGGTGGGTCTTTGTTTTTAAAAGAAAGCTATTGCTGCCTCATATCCTAGATGAAAAACAAATAGGTACATTAATATTATGTTTCTCATAGAGAATCATTTTAATTACAGCAAAGTTATCCATCTCATATTACCTTTGTTCAAAACGCTAGACAAAATATATCTATATTTTTATATGTTTGTTGTTTTTTTTCATCATCTTTATTGGAGTATAACTGCTCCACAATTGTGTGTTAGTTTCTGCTTTATAACAAAGTGAATCAGTTAAACATATACATATATCCCCATATCTCTTCCCTCTTGCATCTCCCTCCCTCACACTCTCCCTATCCCTCCCCTCTAGGTGGTCACAAAGCACCGAGCTGATCTCCCTGTGCTATGCAGCTGCTTCCCACTAGCTATGTATTTTACGTTTGGTAGTGTATATATATCCATGCAACTCTCTCACTTTGTCCCATCTTACCCTTCCCCCTATCCTCAAGTCCATTCTCCAGTAAGTCTGCATCTTTACTCCTGTATTGCCCCGAGGTTCTTCATGACCCTTTTTTTGTTTGTTTTTTAGATTCCATATAAATGTGTTAGCATATGGTATTTGTTTTTCTCTTTCTCACTTATTTCACTCTGTATGACAGACTCTAGGTCCATCCACCTCACTACAAAAAACTCAATTTCGTTTCATTTTATGGCTGAGTAATATTCCACTGTATATATGTGCCACATCTTCTTTATCCATTCATCTGTTGATGGACACTTAGGTTGCTTCCATGTCCTACCTATTGTAAATAGAGCTGAAATGAACAATGTGGTACATGACTCTTTTTGAATTACGGCATTCTCGGGGTATATGCCCAGTAGTGGGATTGCTGGGCAGTGTGGTAGTTATATTTTTATTTTTTAAGGAACCTCCATAATGTTCGCTGTAGTGGCTGTATCAATTTTCATTCCCACCAACAGTGCAAGAGTGTTCCCTTTTCTCTAACCCTCTCCAGCATTTATTGTTTCTAGATTTTTTTGATGATGGCCATTCTGACCAGTGTGAGATGATATATCATTGTAGCTTTGATTGGCATTTCTCTGATTAATGATGTTGAGCATTCTTTCATGTGTTTGTTGGCAATCTGTATATCTTATTTGGAGAAATGTCTTTTTAGGTTTTCTGCCCATTTGTGGATTGGGTTGTTTGTTTTCTTGATATTGAGCTACATGAGCTGCTTGTAAATTTTGGAGATTAATCCTTTGTCAGTTGCTTCATTTGCAAATATTTTCTCCCATTCTGAGGGTTGTCTTTTCATCTTGTTTATGGTTTCCTTTGCCGTGCAAAAGCTTTTAAGTTTAACTAGGTCCCATTTGCTTATTTTTCTTTTTATTTCCATTTGTCTAGGAGGTGGGTCAAAAAGGAACTTGCTGTGATTTATGTCATAGAGTGTTCTGCCTATGTTTTCCTCTAAGAGTTTGATAGTGTCTAGCCTTACATTTAGGTCTTTAATCCATTTTGAGCTTATTTTTGTGTATGGTGTTAGGGAGTATTCTAATTTCATACTTTTACATGTAGCTGTCCAGTTTTCCCAGAACCACTTATTGAAGAGGCTGTCTTTTCTCCACTGTATATTCTTGCCTCCTTTATCGAAGATAAGGTGACCATATGTGCGTGGGTTTATCTCTGGGATTTCTATCCTGTTCCATTGATCTATATTTTTCTTTTTGTGCCAGTACCATACTGTCTTGATTACTGTAGCTTTGTACTGTAGTCTGAAGTCAGGGAGCCTGATTCCTCCAGCTCCGTTTTTCTTTCTCAAGATTGCTTTGGCTATTCGGGGTCTTTTGTGTTTCCATACAAATTGTGAATTTTTTTGTTCTAGTTATGTGGAAAATGCAGGTGGTAGTTTGATAGGGATTGCAGTGAATCTGTAGATGGCTTTGGGTAGTATAGTCATTTTCACAATGTTGATTCTTCCAATCCAAGAACATGGTATATCTCTCCATCTATTTGTATCATTAATTTCTTTCATCAGTGTTTTATAATTTTCTGCATACACGTCTTTGGCTCCTTAAGTAGGTTTATTTCTAGATATTTTATTATTTTTGTTGCAATGGCAAATGGGAGTGTTTTCTGAATATCACTTTCAGAATTTTCATCATTAGGGTATACCAATGCAAGATATTTCTGTGCATTAATTTTTTATCTTGCTACTTTACCAAGTTCATTGATTAGCTCTAGCCATTTTCTGGTAGCATCTTTTGGATTCTCTATGTACAGTATGATGTCATCTGCAAACAGTGACAGCTTTACTTCTTCTTTTCTGATTTGGATTCCTTTTATTTCTTTTTCTTCTTTGATTGCTGTGGCTAAAACTTCCAAAATTATGTGGAATAATAGTGGTGAGTGTGGGAAACCTTGTCTTTTCCCTCATTTTATTGGAAATGGTTTCAGTTTTTCACCATCGAGAACGATGCTTGCTGTGGGTTTGTCATATATGGACTTTATTATGTTGAGGTAAGTTCCCTCTATGCCTACTTTCTGGAGGGTTTTTATCATAAACAGGTGTTGAAAGCTTTCTCTGTGTCTATTGAGATGATCATATGGTTTTTCTCCTTCAATTTGTTAATACGGTGTATCACATTGATTGATTTGCATATATTGAAGAATCCTTGCATTCCTGGCATAAAGCCCACTTGATCATGGTGTATGATCCTTTAAATGTGCTGCTGGATTCTGTTTGCTAGTATTTTATTGAGGATTTTGGCATCTATGTTCATCAGTGATATTGGCCTATAGTTTTCTTTGTGACATCTTTGCCTGGTTTTGGTATCAGGGTGACAGTGGCCTCGTAGAATGAGTTTGGGAGTGTTCCTCCCTCTGCTATAATTTGGAAGAGTTTGAGAAGGATAGGTGTTAGCTCTTCTCTAAATGTTTGACAGAAGTCGCCTGTGAAGCCATCTAGTCCTGGGCTTTTGTTTCTTGGAAGATTTTTAATCACAGTTTCAATTTCAGTGCTTGTGATTGGTCTGTTCATATTTTGTATTTCTTCCTTATATGTTTGTTTTTATCAGGCAACATTTATGTATATAAATCAAAGCTTTATTCTCCTGGGCATATGCTCCTTTATTGTACATCTTCAGACTACTGAAAGCAAGCAAGGGGCCAAATTCACAGCAGAGGGCAAATATTTGCCTTAAAGAGCCCAGGAACATATTCTTAATTGTAAATTTTGTTTCTATGTTTAGAAAAAGGGATAATTTAAAAACAGGATAATAAAAGGAATTTTTCAAACTTTCTTTTTAGCATAGATGCACATATGTAGAAGAATAGAAATAGAAAACATAGTGACTTGTAGTAAAATATTTAATCTTTCAACAATTCAGTTTATAAAGAAAGGGGGGTGAAAATTCAGTGAAAAAAGGAAAAACATAGTAGAAGGAAAAGATAAGGGGGTGGGAAGTGGAAGAGTATAAGTGCTGGGCAAAAACCTTAATGAGGTATCAGGTCAGTCTTTCTACCGTGTGAACTTGGCAACTTTCTCTGACGTGGAATGTGGTTGTGCCTGTTACTAAGTGGTCAAAGTGCTGCTAGTGTCTAATAAGTGTATACCATTTGTCTAAGCAAGAATATATGGGCATATTTATCCACAGAAGTCTCTCCATAAATACTAATGTCTAATATATGAATAATATATGTGTATCAAAATTCTATAAATGCACTTGTAATAATATTTAGAAAAAATATACAACTTAGTTATATACCATCTCATCTGGTTTTATAAGGTTATGTAACACTTAATTTTAAAAACTTATTTAGAACATATCAGTGTTCAGTGTTTGTGGTCACTTATGAATACAAATGTATAACATTTAAAATATTTAAACCTTCTTATCTTTCAGTTCTGTTCTTCTGAGTAATACAATTTTTTTTCATGTCTCATGACTGATTTTCACAGTCTCTCAAAAAAAATGTTCAATGGGCATTCATTTTATTTCACAACCAGGAAACTATTTGGGTAGTTATACAGAAATTCATAGTAAATCAAGTGAATGGGAAGAAATCTATCTTCTCTTCTCTTGTGAATCTTCAAAAATCGTATTAAGTTCATTTATATCACTTATCACACTATATCAAAAAAATTAAGTGTTTGACTCCTCATAACAAAGAACCTAGCCCAATGCCTCAATTGAAGTGGAGTCACTTTCTTAACAGAACCACATATGTTTATGATTTATTATTTAACTGAAAGATGATAGAACTTTCAGTTGCAGATATTCCTTTTAAAAATCCATCAGAAGTACAATAATTTGTGTCTAAGAGATGATGGGTTTAGTTCAAATATCTAACTGTAGAATATTCTTCTAAAATTTCTATCTTAAATTTCCAGGTATCGAACATATTTTTTCAAAAGGAAATAGTTCAAGAAAATATTACAAAATATGGAGTAAGTCAGAAATAAGCTAATCAAAGTCTCTGGATAAGAGCAGGGTTTGAATGAGTATTAATTGGTGATATAAGATAAGGAAACTACAATATGTTGGGCCCAAATATTTATTTTTAAAAATGTTTTGGGGATTCCCTGGTGGCACAGTGGTTGAGAGCCCACCTGCCGAGGCAAGGGACACGGGTTCGTGCCCCGGTCCGGGAAGATCCCACATGCTGCAGAGCGGCTAGGCCCGTGAGCCAAGGCCGCTGAACCTGTGCATCCGGAGCCTGTGCTCCACAACGGGAGAGGCCACAACAGTGAGAGGCCAGCATACTGCGAAAAAAAAAAAAAAAGTTTTGACTATGTATGTAATTGTGATTTGTGTACAATTTCAGATATTCTGTATATTACAGGAAGAAAAAATCCATGTCTGAGTGAAACACCTACCAAAGAAGAATTAAATTCTTCAATAACACTGCTATCTGGTGGTAACATATCCTAATATCAGGAAGACAACCTAAGTTCCACAAAATAGGTTATTTTCTGTGAACACTAGAATTCTTAAGTAACAAAGTGGCACTGAATATTACTAAGAGAAGTACATTTGTTAAGTGCTATTAAATATAAACCTATACTTGTCTACATCTAATTTGAAGGCTGCCATGTATCACAAATTTTAAAAGGGGTGTGCTTGTATGTATGTGTACTTGTATTTTAGAAAAGTGATTCTATTTTCTTCAAAATTTAAAAATATCACTATAATTTTTTTTTCTTAGGGCTGTGCCACACGGCTTGTGGGATCTTAGTTCCCCAGCCAAGGATCGAACCCCATCCCTTGGCAGTGAAAAAGCAGAATCCTAACCACTGGACCGCCAGGGAATTCCCCAAATATCACTATAATTTAAAAATGCATAATGTTTGCCTACTAGAATGAGAATCTACTTAGTCAAAATTCCACCATATTAAGCTTCCTGTTTGTACTTATCAAGCAGAGGCATGTGTGTTCATCTATGTTCTATATTTGCACAGCATTTGCATCACTATTCCATGACAATAATGTTACTTATTTTTAAAATATCAAAGACAAGATATTTTAACTTTTGACTGATCTTTGATCAATAACCTTGACTCACTGTTTTCCACCCTGGCTGATAAGCCCTAAGGATGTTATTAAAGAATAAGGAATTGCTGTACTGTGCTTGTCTGAAATAGAAATACAAACTCAGTTATTTGGACAATAGTCTAATGTCTACATAAAAATAAAACTAACAGTTAATTTGAAAAAATCAGTTAAAATAATTCATTGATTCAACTAGATGTGATACTATGCAGATTAATTGTAAGTTCAATTCTCCCTTTGTGGTTCAAGAGAATGTTAATGATTTAGTTGTTTAATGTTGTGAGACATTTTATTCTTTTAGTATTTATCCTAGAGTTATGTATAAGGATTTCTGAACAGAGACTAGAACTGAAAGCTATTATTTTAACTTGGGATTGTCCAAGCAAATCCATTAAAAATAAAAATTGCTACATGCCTCTAGATCAAACCTGTCAAATTTCTAAAACAAATGAAATTAAAATGCAACAATCTTAGATGAGAAAGATCATAATCCATCTATAATTTTAATTTGCTGATATTGATTATATAATCTACAACAAAAAATGTGATTATCAAAGGATAAAGTCTAGGTTTTAAATTAGATCAGTAAAGTGTGTGTCCGCATTTTCCAGGCTGTAACTGAATTGTTAATGACAGGTGATTTTATAGATTAAATATTTCTCCTAAAATTAAGAGGTCCAGAAGGAAAAAAAAAACCTTAATATTTACTTTAACTTATGTAGTTTTTTGTTTCCTCAAGGCACGCTATTCTACAGCTCTAATACAGTTAATAAAGCTGAAAAATGGATATAATTTGAAACATGTTTAAAGATAAATAAAAATAAAATATCCATGTACATAGTCATTATTAATGTAGTTAAATGGAATTTCAAAAATGTAGACAATACACAATACTGCTCAATATTCTGTAAAAACCAAAATGGGAAAATAATTTGAAAAAGAATAGATACATGTATATGTGTAACTGAATCACCCTGCTGTACACCTGAAAGTAACATGACATTGTTAATCAACTATACTCCAATATAAAATAAAAAATTTTTTAATGTAGACAAAAATAAACTTCTATTTGTTATTGTAGTTAAGTCTGGGCTGCGAAGTAAAAACAAAATATCTGAAGTTGATTCCTGACTTAGTTGTTTACTATCTGTTTAACTTTGGGCAAGTCTCAATTTCCATATTTATAACATGGAGATAGAATACTTCCTACCTAACAGGGGTACAGATGTAGATGTCTAAGATCAAGGCTACTAAATAACAGAGGAGGCTTCTGATTATGTTGGGCCAAAATAATCAGAAGCCTCCTTTGTTATTTACGCATGTATACATATATATACTTCTTTATGTATATATATACATATAGTGGTTATCAAGTATGCAAACTATATATATATATAGTGCAAAAATATATGTAGTGATTATAAAGTGTGCAATAAATAATAGTTGTGAATAGATGTACATTTATATTGTAACCATCATTTTCGGTTAAATGACTGGATTTTTCAGTTATTGTAAACTTGTTAGTTTTGAGAATCTGCTTATCAAGTAAGCTTTTTTTAGAAGAGCTAAGAAAATTTTTGTCCCCTTTTAGTCGTTTAACAGTTTCTAACTTTACCTGTTTGTCTTTAGTAGCTTCTGAAAGGAGAAGATTCTTCTATGCTGACTTTTTCACCACATAGCTAATATTTTAAAATTTATCTGTATAATAGTTCAAAACAATCATGCTATTAAAAAAAGCACTACACCTAGAAATATTCTCTGGTAATCAAATTAAGTTCAAATTATTTCTTAAAAGATTTATGCTATGCAGAAAAAATACATGGCTCTGTTAAAACGAAAAGAAAAAAAATTGTAGACCAATCACTGGAAGATAAAATGCTGTTGTTTGTTCATAATTAAAACTCCTTCAATTTTGAAAGAAAAAACATATAATCTTAGTTATGTAAAATAAATTTTCATTCAAACAAGTATAACTCGAACAAAATATGACTGAGGTTTTTGGCTTTTAAACTATTTCCTTACATTTAACCAAAAGTCGTTAATTTATATTTCGAAAAACAACATGACCTTTGAAGGTGTGTTTGCTAAGCAAAAGTTTACAACTCCACTCCATTAATCTATTAAAAGCCTAATGTGTTAGACATTTTTAGCAGGAAAGCAAACACCTTTAAAATAAACAAGGAAATATTTAATTTTCTGTAAATAAGCAAAATGTAAGTTTAATAAATTGGATCATTCATAGTGTTTATGGAACTTTAAAACTTTAATGTATTTTGGGGTCCTAGGTAACAGGACATGATATTAAAATTAAGATGACTACAGAACTGTTTTTATAGTGTTTTTCAAAACAAAATTCTTAGATTCAAAACAGATTTATGCTGTGATACAGCAGAGTATTACAGTGAAATTTCAGTCAACTTTAAATTGCATGTAGAAGATATATCTGATATTCAAGTTAGTAAATTATTTGAAATATGTAATATTGCCTTATAAAATGTAGGGCTTTTTCATAAAATCTGTCAATGAGTTAACATCTTTAATTTGTTCAAAAAGAATCACCACCTTTGCTACTTAATACACTCTTGTTTGATATTTACTATTTAAATCTATAACCAAAATTAGTTGTAGCACTTTGGAACATTTCAGGCTATATGATCATTACACGTCTAATTTTGTGTTATTTATGCAAGCTCTTTTACCATGGTAAAGATGTAATATTGTATGATGTAGTGAAAAGCACACTGTCCAGAGAGAGATAAATTCTATTCCAGACTGTCACTAACTAGCTTTTGTGACCTTGGGCAAGTCACTTCAAAAGAAATGGAACCTTCTGGAAAACAACAAATCTTAAGTAGGTGTAACTGATCACACTTAAACAGTATTTGTGTTTCATTAAGTTACTTTAGAAAAATTGCAAGTTATGCACAAAGACCAAAAATCCCTAAGGATGACCTTCCTAAGCAAAAAACAAACAAACAAAAACACAATAAACTAGAGATTCAGGGATATTCCATAATTTCTACGAGCATGCGTAGACGTTAGGATAAGTTATCTACAACCAGTGACCCAATCTATTTAGCATAGTGAAAAGCTCATGGAATTAGAAGCTACTTCTAATCCGGTGGTCTTAGGCAAGCCATTTAGCTAATTCTGGACTAGGTTGATTCTTCATTTGAAAAGAAAAAAAAAGACAAGGAGGATAAAAATGTCTGCACCATCTAACTCATAATATTGCTTGGAGTGTTAGATGATTATATGTGAAGGCTTTGTGAGGAGAAATTCACCAACAAATATCAATTTTATGTAGAGGAACTGTAGTTTTTAAGGAAACATTACAATAAGGATAGTGTTTGTCTTTTATATTCAGTAGCACTATGGCAGAATATGTGTCATCATTTATACTTTTAAGTCTACTAATAATCTCATGAGATTAATTAAAGAAACTAAACAGGGTTTGCTTCTCTGACAACAGAAGATATTTTTGTAATACCTTCTATTAATCTAGTTCTTCCAAGGGAAAACGAAGTGTGAACTCCCGGTGGGTAAAACTATTCACCCCACGTTGTTAACTACTATTACAAAAATCAGTCTTACAGAAATGCTTGAATGTAATTCAAATAAATGAGAAACCTGAAACCTCCCAAAGTTCCAGGTTGCAAGGATTGCCAGGACTTAGAGAGATACACCTTAGATTGTGATTTAACATTCTATATTTAAGCCAAGCCATAGCAATAATAGATTTTCCTTTTTTTCTTCCAAACACTCTCCTGCCAGACCTATTCTCACAAATATTTTTATATTCACAGAGAAAGAAAACTCTTAGGAACTTGGCTCTTGTGCCAGAACCTATTTTAAATTGGAACCAAATCCTCAATTTTTTTCCTAAAAAGCCTTATCAGATTTATCCATCCTAGTACTCTTCTCTTGTTCCATATGATCACATCTTTATTTCCCAGCCCACTATGACTATTGTGTCATTGCATATTTATATGTTTGAAATTAGTAAGGCCAGTGATATTATTCTATTTGTTCTGAATAAAATTCAATGAGTGCTCACCACAACTTTCTAATACAAACCCAAAACTCCTGAAAGATTAAACATAATAAATACATTGTTAATTGTTCCTTTGATATATAGTCTTAATCATATTTGAACCTAAAAATTTAGTACACACACTAGCTGATGGAATGAATATTGTCCCAGGGATCATGCTGTCTTTGACATTCAATAGATATGTGAACTTAAGAAAATAAAACAAAAACAAAAGCAAGCAAACAAACAAACAAAAAACAAAAAAACTTGTCTATGTGGCTTTCCTCATATGCCAAAATGGTCTAGTACCTGTTTCACAGGACTGTTGTGAGATTCAGAGGAGATAAAATCTGTAACATCCTAAAGTGCAAAGAAAACAGTTTTAAAATGATAATGTAATCATTCACATAGCTAAAAACCTGGTAGTAGTGCCTTTCATACTTACTGAGAGGTACTATTTCAGGTAATTACTTTAGATTTAATGCAGAGACTCATGATGAATCTACTTTGTTTTGGTGTTTTTTTTTTTCTCCAAAAACTCAGTTGTTTCAGTTACTGGCAAAGCATGTTCTTAAGTGATTTAGTTGATAACATTAGTGTATGATATAAAGAAGATACAAAGTGTAAGGACATTTTCAAAGGAAATATTAAACATTATGTTCTCAGAATGTCTTCCATTTCTTTGAAAGATGATGCTTCCTTGAGTTGTCAATCTCCATCCCAGAACCTAACCTTAACTTGGATTTCTAAGTTTTTTTCTAGTGAATATAATCCACCCATTTCCTTAGTAATGCTATTACTAACTTTTGCAATCCTATCATATTATTAGTAATTATAAGTACTTCAACATTTAATGTACATTATATGATATTATCTACTGGCTGATTGTGTTCAATCTTCACTGACACCTATTTTAAATCTTTACTAAAATTATATGATTTATAATTAAAATTCTGTCCAGTTAAACAACATTTTCCTCAAAATAAAAACTCTCATTCTATTAAGACGTATCCATATTGCCTCTGAAACAGGAAAAAGGAGAACTGACCTAAAGTTATACAGTGAGATTTGATTATTCTAATTCACAACATTGTTTAATATTTTTAGCATTTCTAATATTTGTTAGGTTAGTCCAAGAAATTATCTCATATTTTTTCTTCCAGTTGTTATGATCCTGAAATAGTCTGGTGCTTTACATCATATTCAATTCTATATAATTTTTGAGTTTTAGTGCCATTGTAAATTAACTCAATTTTTTCTCATTCTGTCTCAAGTCTTGACCACTGTATTTTCATAGAAGTAGTATCTCTACTTTCTATAGAGTGATTTTCCATCTCTAGCCTTTGAAAATAGGAATCTAAGAGCTCTGTTATTTTTTATCTGTTTTTTTTTGTTGTTGTTGTTGTGTTTTTTTGTATTTCTTCTCCTCTGTCTATTCTGGAGTTTCCCCCTTAAAAAAAAGATATATGGTATTTTGCTTGCTATACATGCTTCCTCAGGCACATAGAAACAGTCAATGCTTAACATTATTATTATTATTATTTTTTTTTTTTTTTCTATATGCGGGCCTCTCACTGTTGTGGCCCCTCCCCCCGCGGAGCGCAGGCTCCAGACGCGCAGGCCCAGCGGCCATGGCTCACGGGCCCAGCCGCTCCGCGCATGTGGGATCCTCCCAGACCGGGGCACGAACCCGCGTCCCCTGCATCGGCAGGCGGACTCTCAACCACTGCGCCACCAGGGAAGCCCAATGCTTAACATTATTAAATAATGTTAAGAGTAATGAAATCCAAGGCATTTTGGCAGACACACAAGTTCATTTAGCACTTAAAAAAACCATTTCAATCCAACTGGCCCTTTAGTTCACCGGGATCCTCAAGTTGCCACCAAACAAGCTCTGCCATTTCTATTAAAGTATCAGAGCTTAGAAAAAGAGTTTCACTGGGAAGAGGGTAGCTGCTGAATCCCAATGCCACAATTAAGACATGAATCCCAGCTTTGAAGTGACAACTTTTCAACTGTTTCCCTAACCCTGCCAGATCCACAGTTGTGCCTCCTAACAAACACAGTTTAAACACTTACAACTTGACTTATTTCAATAGCTCCTTTCAATGTTGTTTGTTTTAATTTGACACTGGTTCCATACCAAGATGTACTGCACATAAAGAAATGGAACTACGAAGATTTCCTAAATGGATTATGAATGAAAAGTTCACTTAGATTAAGTGGCTATTCTGCTGTAGTCTGTGATAAAAATCTAAGTGTAAAGAAAGTAGTGAGGCATCGTGTCTAATTTACTAAATGTCTAATTTACCATTTGTTCCTGCTTTGAGGAGAGTTTTAGGGGATAGCAAATATAAAATAACCTCTACCAAGTCTCTTTCATTGTTGTTCTTGTTGTTGCCCTAAAAAATGTCAGATACTAAAAAGAAAATAAAAATAATGTCTTTGAGCTAGGTAAATGAAAATTTAATTTGTCATTTTACTCTGATATCTAAGTAATTAACTGATATGTTCATTTTCAATATGTCACAAATGAATATCTTCAAAGATTATATCATATTAAACTCAAAATTTTGGGATCTCGTTGGAAAAGTTTTTAAAATATTGGTAAGCTATTGACACCACGTGGTCAATGGTTTTCTTTTTGAAATGGTATACATGTATGTACATAGTCCTTATAGAATAGATTTGACTACAAAATGAGCAAGCAACTGTTTTTTATTCTGAGCTACAGTTTCAACTGATATAGTTACATCAAAGGTTAAGATCAATTTTAATACCCAAATGTAATAATTGTATATCATTTTTAATTTTTAAATATTCCATCCCTTGTGAAACAGCTACATTTTATCTTTTTTGAAAAATCTGTTACCGACTTCCCTGGTGGCGCAGTGGTTAAGAATCCTCCTGCTAATGCAGGGGACATAGGTTCCATCCCTGGTCCGGGAAGATCCCACATGCCGTGGAGCAACTAAGTCCGTGCCCCACAACTACTGAGCCTGCGCTCTAGGGCCCGAGAGCCACAACTACTGAGCCCACACACAGCAACTACTGAAGCCCACACCCTCTAGGGCCCTCATGCCACAACTACTGAGGCAACGTGCTGCAAGTACTGAAGTCCATACGCTTAGAGCCCATGCTCTGCAATAAGAGAAGCCAAGTCAATAAAAAGCCCACGAACCACAACGAAGAGTAGCCCCCGCTCACCGCAACTAGAGAAAGCCCTCGCGCAGCAAGGACGACCCAATGCAGCAAAAAAAAAAAAAAAAAAAAAAAAGTTACCTTCTGCTTACTTCACCTTTTCATGCTTGTTTACCAGACTAAGAATTAACCCTTTGTTTTCAGTGTGGTTTGAGAGGCAGCAGCATCTACATCCCCAGGGAACTTGTTAGAAATGCAGAATTTCAGGCCCCAGCTAGAATCTACTGAATCAGGATCTGCATTTTAACGGGGTTCCCCAGATGAATGGTATGCACTTTAAAGTTTGAGAAGCACAGGAATAGAACATAACTTCCTATAAACTGGAGTTTAAAATAACAAGTCATCAGCAGTGATGGTGATTAATTAGAAGTTGTGTATTGGCTCTATTTGTCAAGTGTTTAGATTCTGTTACAGCTACACTGCTATATAATTTTTTAGCGTTGGCCCTATATTCCCATAACTGTTTACTCTTCTATGCAATTCGAAGGCATTCAGAAGCCATATGATATTTAATGGATTCAAACTCCCTACTTCAAATACTCCTTCTTTGCACTCATTCACTTTACAAAATGACCAGCATGTATTGTAAGTGTTTTATCTCATGGATGTTAAAACAGATCACGAGCTAAGAAAAGTTGCAGGACAAGGGGTGTTGTAAGAAATGTGGAGCCTGACTGAAGGCTAAACTAACAGTCTTAAACTGAGCAATTTTTTTCCTGGTGTAAGCAGAAAAAACAATGAAATCCTGCCTGATGACTATAGAGCAAATTCTCCATGTAAAAGTTTTATTCTGTTTGTGTGTTTTTGTGTATGTTTATTACCTATTCTTAAGCCTCTTTTTTTTTTAAAAAAATTAATGTATTCCCATGTTTTTTTTGAAGATATTTGAACCTAGTAAAACTAGCAAACAAGTATCAAATAACAGTTAAGGTATTCCAAATATACAATATGAGAAGTGAGAGAGAAGCCAGCCTAGGCAGTTTCAAAAACGTTGCATATTTCACACTAAACTGAAAACCAGTCCCTATCACCTAACACTCTGGCAGTGTTCTTCTCTACTTGATTTCTTTTTTGTCCCCTTCTTTCCCCTCTTCCACAAAGTAAAATAAAGCAGTCTAAGGCTATGCAGGGGGAAAAGGTAAGCTTTGCTTTGGCACATTTTGCCTACATTCACCTGACCCATACTCCCTTACACATACAACCCCCAACATGAGCAATAAGATCATGCAACAAGCAGACCAAAGTTTAGAAAATTCACTTAAAATCTTTCCCAAATTATATTTAAACCTTCAGGAAAATGTACATTAAAGTCCTTAGGTAAATATGTATTTATAAAAACAAAACCATCCTTTGGGGTATGTACATTTCTTGCTATCTTAAGTAAATGGGCTTTTCAAGTCCTTTTTAAAGAGTTAAAATACTTATATACATTAATGCATAGATGCTTTAGTCTATTCACTCTACCTTCATGCCAAGACTACATTTTGCATGTTTTATAATATCATATGCACAATAGACGTGTTTTTAATAATCTAAGTTCAAAACAAAGTGTGGAAAACATAGCATTTTCTATATCTAAGTCAGATTGGGAAATTGTCCAGCTTAATAAAGCCAAAGAAATAAACAAACAAGTCCTGGATATATTTAACTTTCTGATAAGGTACAAAACTATTCCTGCATTTGAGCAAAGGAGGGAACAGGCAAGGTTGTATAGTAAATTAAATAATGTTATCACCCAATACTCCAGTTAACACTCATTTCACATCTATGAGACTTAGTTTTCTTATCTGTAAAATTAAGGGGTTGGACTAAATGATCTTTCTGGTCCCTTCCATTTCCAGAGTTTATGAAACTTGGACCATTCTTGGTATATTATAATGTACCACCTGGCAATTGATACTTTTAAAATTTAATCTAATGTGACTATATATTACTTTTTTCTTGTTGTTGCTTATTGTTTTTGCCCAATCAGAATATAAGCTTCTCAAAGGAGATACTGCCTTAAATTTCTTTAAGGACCCCCTTTCTCAAGCCAGTCCAACCACCACGTTTAAAGTATTGTAATGCTGGACCAGCAATAGGTTTCTAGATATTGAGGGCTAATGAGTCAATGCGTTGAAACTGTAAATACTTGCAGAGCCAAGGGACAAGGAAAGAATACATGGTAGAGCTTTCTGTAAAACATCATATAAATTTTTTTCATTGGAAAGGGCCTTGAAATAATGTAAAACTTCTTCATTTTACTTTTGGGAAAACTGTATTCCAGGGAGATGAAGTTATTTGCTCAAGAGAACTCTCTGGATACTAATAAAATATAAATCATAAAATACCTGTGTTCACACAATTTAAATAAACCTCTGCTCTCATTTCCTGTACCCAAAACCAAAGGAAAAATAAGTTTATAATCCTGAAGATAACAGAAAATGATTTGCATATTGGGAGCTTAATGTCCTTTGGTTGATATGATACAAACCTACACACAATTGATTCCCAAAGATATTTTGTTTCAAAGATGGCATATCAGAAGAAAATCAGTATTTACAAATCATTTTCAAATATTCTCTAAAACAAATCATATATAAAATATAGATGTCCTAAAAGAAAAACAAATTAGGCGATAACACTAAATATGTGCCACATTAAGTAAACTTAAAGTTTATGGAGTGTCATTATGATGGGTCATAATTTGAATTATTCTTATAAATAAAGCAGAGGAAGTGTATGAGCATATATGAGCATGTACTGTTAAATTTCAATAGTCTTACTATTTTATTATATAATATTTACAGGGTTAGTAAGAGGAGGGGAATATGACACAAGTAAACAGTTAAAAGATAGACTTATTTAGATATATTTGAAACTACTTGTCTTTGAAATTTTTATTTTTTAATCCAAGAAGCATTCTTTTTGTTTTCGTTTTTTTTTTTTTTTTAATATTCAGAACTTTGAGGAAATATACTCAAAGAAATGCAAGGCAAGGAAGGTGTTGGGAAAAGCCCTGGTTTGGAAGCCAAAAGTTCTGTATAGGCTTCCCCTCTTACTAACTGGAAAGCCTTAGAGATAGGATTTCACCTGTCTGACCTTCAGTTTCCCCATTGAAAAAATAGGTACAACCATGCTTTCTTTTTCTACTCAAAGTTTTTTATGAGACTAAAATATTTACTTTTAAAATTATATGAAATATAGGATACTATATAAATTAAACTAGGAGAATGAATTGAAACAAGAGGGTGGCAGAAAATTTAATGTTCTGTTTTCATTTCATATGATGACAATAAATGAATTGTAAAAATCAGTACAATCTTGATTTACATTCTAATGACTTGAAGATTTAAAAAGAAATGAATTTTCATATATTTTAATTAAAATCCATCAGGAAATTAGTTTTATTGTCATGCTAAAGGATATGTAAGATTAATATAGTTTTTATTGAGAGAGAAAAATCCTCTCCTAGAATTTATTCTCTTCTTTCTTTTGCCTTTCCTCTTTTTCTTTTCCCAATTCTACATATTCAAGATGAGCAGATTAGGTGGAAAAAATCATTCTTTCAGATCTGGGCTGGAAATGACAACTATAGCCATTGTCACCCTTAGATTCAAAATTTATTGTACTGATTTGATGCTTAACACATTAAAGTCAACTAAAAGGGCAGCTTAAAATCCTTGATCAGTTGAGGATGTTTACAGTGTAAAAGATAATAGAAACATTTATGATTTCTGCCAAGTCACTCTTCTAATTCAAAAACCGTAATTGAAAAGGACTCTTTATCCAATTTATTTTTACTGTTTGATAATGAGAATGCAGTCTTTCTACAGATGTAACCAAATCTCAAGACACTTTTCACCCTAAAATAGCTTTCTCCATATGATAAACCTGTGTTTTACAATTAATGTTGCACAGAGCATAAATCTTGAGGGACCATTGACATACAGGTTATTTGATGTTTTCTCTTAACAAAAGATGAACACATTTTGGGGATGATGTCTTCGAGATGAACTTCTATTGAAAAAATGATACGTTTTCAATTAGGATTAGATGAACTTAAACAATGCAAGCCAGTCTGGAATATCAAGGCATCTTACCTAATTTTCTTCATTCTGGATACTGAATGATCAATAAAGTCTTCAGATAATAGAACTCTGCTCAGACAATGACATGTAATTTGGAATGTTATAAAGTCAATCCAATTAAATGTACTTATAAATTTTATTTTTCACAAAGATAAAATTTACATATGTCATTGATGAAAGAATGTATCATCTATTTTTATGGCATACCCTTTCTTACCTCCCCAATTCCCAGTGATGTTGAGCCAACCTCAGTGCATGTGGAGATATGGACAATTTGAGAATTGCCCATTTCCCACACATACAAAAATAACTTTCTATGAATGAAGTAAAAAGCAAGGGTTCCTTTGCCTCTGAAGATTGACATAGTAACTGTGTATGTTCGTATGAACATGCTTTAACAAAGGCCTTAAAGTCCTTTGTGTGTGTGTGTGTGTGTGTGTGTGTGTGTGTTAGGAGAGATTTGTCTGAGGCAGACACCCTCTCAAAATATTTAAATTTGAGCCACTATGACAATCCCACAAAGCAAAAAGGAGGGGGAATAAAAATGAGAAAGAAACTTTCACTGAAAACATAGAAATAATGACCCATGGGAAGAGGACACACCAGAAAGAATGGGATGCAGAGAAACAGTTTCAGGAGTGTGTGGTGAGAAATTCAGAAAAGTTGAAAATACTCCCCAAAGTACAATATTTAAATCCCTAGCTGTAACCAAAGGAAAACAGACATTTGCAGGCATCATAAAAAATATAAGAAATCCAAGGAATTCCACTATAAATCTTGTTTGAAATAAAACAGCAAAAGACACACACAGACGGCAAGGAATCTTCTGGTGAGGAAAATTTGACAAATCTGTAAGTTTAAAGTAGAGATCCAGTGGTTCCTTTTTTAAAAAAAACACCTTTGAGGTCACTGAAGGGGAAGAGAGTCCAAGGTAGCTAGTGGGAAGAAAGAAGTAAAATGGGGATGAGTGGAGAAATTACCTAGGTAGGTAATGCGGGGAAGAAGCAGCGAGGGAAGACTGACGGGAGAAGGAAAAATAATGGAGATAGAGGTGTTTGCTAGGGCCTCAAGAGGAGGAAAAAGCCAAGATTAAGGGACTCTGATGGTTGGTAGAGAAAGAGCTGAAGTGGGTAAGGATGGGAGAGATGATATGGGGCACAGAGATGATGCAGGGAGGTGTGTGGAAAATGGAGTGCGGTGGGCATAAGTGTGCTTGCAAGTGGCTTAAGGCGTTTACTCTGATGGTGGAAGATGGGGGATTTGGAAGGTTGGGTGTGGAAGGTGAGATGAACCTAAAGATAAAACTATAGAGATGATTATGACTAAAGAGAAATTCTTTTTTCCAAAATGCTGTTCCTTTCTTAGTTTTACTGATTTACCTTAGGCCCTCTTCATTCATTAGTCCTCTTTTCTGGATGTTACAGTATCTTCTTAACTTATTTGCCTCAACTCTCTATTCCAGTGCATTAGTTTATTCAAATACACATTTAAAGACAACAACAAAAAATGTTTCTATTGTGTGCCACCTACTGCCTAATTTTCTCACCCTGTTTTGTTGTTGTTTTTTTTAACATATCTGCTTTAAAAATCTTCAAAGTGGACTATGCCTACAAAATACACACACAAACCCCCTAACTCCACAGTGGGACATCAAGCCCCACCCTCACCAGCCCTTTCCTTCCTTAAGTCTGTATCAGGCTCTTCCAGGTCTACCTCCTGGCTAGCCACTGCCTATGAATGCCTATTTTTCAAAGCCAGAGAGACACCTTCTTTATGAATCTTTTTTCAACTCCTTAGCAAAAATTAATTCCTCCCTCCATTATGTTCAATTAGAGCATTAATCACATTGTATCAAAAATTTGTCAGAGTCTCCAGGCTCACAGAACCCGGAGCTACCTTTACCCATTCTCTTTTGCATTCCTGTAGCCTAGCACATTGTCTGGCACAGTAGGTGACTGCTTAATATTTGCAGATTCTTTGTTGAATAACTAAACAGATGTCCCTCCTTTAAAATATGTGAAGCAAGATTATTGGAGAAAATTAAATTTCAAAATTTCATCTCCTGAATAATTCCCCTTCCTACTAATAAAAAATGTGGCAGCCATACATATTTTGTCAATTTAGCTTAAACCAATGGTTTATATAAAGTCTCCTTGTCCGCACGCCTCACCTCTCTTTGCCAAGAACCTTGTAAATCCTGACTAAAGGCAGTTGTGGACTGCTTGCACAGAAAAAAGGAGAATTCTCTGCTTTCTAAATCCCTTACCAGATTTCTTCCTGCCACCAGCAGTCTGGAAGCTCTCTATCAGGAATTTCTATCTTTCAAAGAACATGAAGTTTTGAATACAAAGAGAAGAAATAATGTGAAAACTGCAATTCCTTCTGCCAGGCCTCCCAGCTGTCAAAACCCAACATTGCTTGGGCATCCATCAGAATCACATTCAGGTGATTAAAAAAAAAAAAGTCTCCTTTCAACCCTTAGCAAATGATTTAACTCTAAAAAATGAATGCGATTTTATGCTTGGTCTGAGTTTCCTTCCCATTCCTGTATTTCAAACGCATAGCAACTCTAAGTTTGCTGCTTTTGCTGATATAACATGTAAGGGAAGCCTTCCATACAAGGGAAGAAAACAAAACCCCAGATTTACAAAACGGAAGAATTCTTTGCTCCTGCTCCCTTTCCCCAAAATCTCCTACCTGCCTCCAAACCAAAATACAGTCAGTAGGTAAGCAGTTTGTTGCGATCCTCTCTGAAGATAATTTCCTTGGGACGGAAACTCAGTTCTGAGGCCCAGACGCCTCCACACAAGCTGCCTCCGTCCCCGCCCCCACCCTCTTGCCCTGTGCAACCTTCTCCAACTGCGCGCTGCGGTCCTTCTCCCAGAGCTAAAGAAAAAAAAAAAAAAAAAAAATGTTCGCAATCAGAGAAAACGGATTAGCATCTAATTCGGGGAAGCAGGGGGTTGCTCCCTTAAAGGGAGAAGAGCAAACTCAGAAAGGAAGTCGCAGCGGGCTTCCGTCTTGTAAAATCCCAGTTCTGAATCTTCCCAATTTGGCGCGCTGGTCTCTAGAAGTGACTGCGCAGCCTTATAATAAAGAGGACGGTGGCCTGCCCCTGCGGCAGCAGCCCCTAGAGCCTTTCGTAATTTCCAATTTTCAGTCCCTTTTCTCACTTAAGGGGACTCTCCACCCTGTGCCAGCGCCTCCAATCGTCCCCCTCCCACACCTCACCATTTCACTGGGAAGACGACCCACTTCGCCTTCTAGGGAGCTTGCTCTGTTGAAAGCAAAGAGACGGCCACAGGATTTTAAGGATACCGGTCTTCACATCCCCCTTCCTTATAATCCAGGGAGGAGAGAAAACAGCGTAAATTTAACACTGGTAAATATTATTTCATCTGAAGAACTTGCCCTCTAGAATGCCGCTAAATAAGTAGATTCATAATGAATAGTGAAGGTGCAAGCTGAAAACAGGAAAGACTGGGGGGTGGGAGGGTCGTGGGGGACAGGGATAAGGAGGGAAGGAGTGCGGGAAGACCCTACATCTGTATCAGATTCCGGGTTCAAAATCGGCCGCGGCCGGGACCTCAGTAACCTACCCCGCCCCGGCCGCCTCAGCGCGCCTGTGGGGAGCGAGTGAGCGGATGGAGGGGCCGAGAGCGAGAGCGCGGGAAGGAGGCCGAGAGAAGCGAGGGCGGCTGCGCACAGGCCGGGACCAGCCGCTTTGCCTCCTCTCCGCCCGCCGAGCCGCTCCGGGGCTGACATCATTGCCAGGAGGAGGGGCTGCCCGTGCGGAGGCGACTGGAGAACGAGGTTCTCGGGCCTCGCTGGCGGAGGCGCTCCCTCGCCGCTTGGCAGGCGCAGCGCGGTGGCGGCCGGATTCAGCCCGCGTGAGCTGCGCGCGGCAATTCTTATTTTAGCGGAGGGAGGAAGGTATCTCTAGACCTTAGCGCGTCCATCTCTGGGTTCATTCGTCAGAACCGCCCGCACACCGTCCGCGCTTCCTCCGACGAACCAGACAAAGGCAAGAAAGGGGGAAACACATACAAATACTATTACTTCGACTTGCTTTCAAATGTCCCCCCACTCGCCCAGGAAAGGATAGCCTTAAGGCTAAGATTTCCCGCTGTGATTGTTTCAAACAAGATTGAGAGTGGAATTCCATTTAGTCTTCCCCAAGTTCAGAAGGTGCCCGCAAGTACCCTTTATTTCCTTGAGTCACACATGTTTTAACCTTTCATGGGATGGGAGGAGTCGATTTAGTCTAAAGCGCCGCTACCTTCTCCGGTGTTCTGCTCACTGTTGAGGATTCTTCGCAAGGTCCTCAGGTTGTTTCCTTGTTGCAGCGCTAAGAGCACGCAAGCGGTGCCAACACCCTCGCCCCCTCCGCATATTTCCTGTCCCCTTCACCGCCTGTCGCGATGTTTAAACACTTTATTCCACACACTTTCTTTCGCACAGTAACGGCTCCTATGTGGGGTTTAAACCCAAGCTTGGGATGTTTCCACGCAAGGACTCGCTTTTGTTTGGCTCTCCCTGTTTAATTCTATTTATTCTTTTGTCCTCGCCCCTCCCTCTTCTCTCAAGTCTTTGCTTTGTGGGTGTGTGCCGAAGTGGCGCAAGTTTCGATTCCCAGGCCCCTAGCCAACATTTTGGAAGGGCACCCCGCTTGGAGACTCGACCGCCAGCCCGCAGACGCGCGCGCACACGCAGTCCATATGAGCACCCCAGCGCCCCACACCCCAAACCGCAAAGGAGGCCAAAGCAGTGAAGCGCAGAATAATTCATTCTGAAAGCGGAGACGCCGTTTGCTGTTGAGCTCTATAAGTCTTTCCTTGGGGGAGGAAAGGAAGTGGTTGGAGCTATACGCTCTTGGAAAGTCTCTCTCTCTCTCTCTCTGTCTCTCTCTCTGTCTCTCTCTCTGTCTCTCTCTCTCTCTCTCTCACACACACACACACACACACACACACACACCCCTTTATTTTTGCAAGGGGAGGATGTTAATTTGCGGCTAAGCGCGCACATGCAAGTCGTGTCTCCAACCAAGGGCAGACCGCCGCTCCGCTCTTCCAAGTCTCTAAAGAAAAGACCCATTTGCCGCTATGAGCTTTTAAAGAGTCACCTTTTCCGATGACTCTGTTAAGAGGCATTCATTATCGCGAAAAGGGGCTGTTTTATGGCTACGCGCTTAAAAAAATAATTCCGTTGTGGACACATAATCTGTTTTTCGGTCCTATCTTAGTCCACGTCATTCATTTATAGGATAAGCAGGCGGGTTTTGGCTAAGGGATTAAAAATCATTTCTTTAGGGAAAGAGCAACCGCTTTATGTTCGGCTACGCTCTTAGAAAGTCTTTTTTTTTTTTTTTTAGTGAGACAATGATGCCGTTTTCCGGCTACGCAATTATAAGACATTCCTCTTTTTAGAGCTAGGCAGAATTTTCCACACCTATCATCTCCACATCCAGCAGGTGCTGGCTGAGCACAGCTCCAGAAGTAGGGCGGGAAGGAAGGGCGGGGAGGCGAGCGTCAGGCGAAACTGCACGGGGGACCCTGCGCGCTCCGTGGCGCGCTGCGCTCTCCTCTCTGCGCCGAGAGTCGGGCTCCCAAGGATTAGAGCCAGCCTGGCACGGATCGAGATCCGGAGACCCCAGAGATGGGAGCGCAGCGGGGCCGGACCGCCCTGGAAGTCCGAGCCGGGATCTGGGCTCCGGGCTTTGCCCCTCTGCTCAGACCACTTCTCCTGGCTAACCCGAGAATCTGGAGTGTGATCATTTTCCAGCCCCTGCCGCAATGTTAGAGTTTCTCTCAGCTTCGCAGAAGCTGGCTGTATCCGTTAAAGTGAAAGACCTTTTTGCACGGCCAATGTCGGGGAAATTCATGCGCGGACACTTTTCTGACAGAAGTGAGAGTTTTCGCAAAGTAACCAAGCCAAGCCGACTGGTGGCTGTGCCAAAAAGATTCTAGCTGCACTCACCTCCGGGGTTTGCTCTTTCTCTTATCTCCAGGGAAGAGATGGGGGAAGGGAGGATACAGGAAGCGTCTCTAAAATCACTCTGTGGTCCTAGTCAAAGACCCCAAGAGCAGGCAGCCGCAAGCCTCCGCGCAGTAAGTGCGGGAATCAAGCTTCACACGCCGCACTCTGTTCTGGCACCCGGACCGGATACTTACCTTGTTGTCCAAGCCACTAGAGTAGAAATGAGGTGGTAAGTAAAAAAGAGAAAAGGTTTCCGCTAGCCCCACGGAGACTGCGACTGCTGTAGCGGGGCTCTGCCGCCACAGCTCGCAGTCCGCGGAGCAGTTGGAGTCGCGAAGGCTTCCTTTGAGGCTGTTTGGACCGCCCGGGTTGCCTGGGCTGCCTGTGTCGCCGCTGCCAGTGCCACTCTGCGCACTCTGTTCAACTGGCGTTCTGCTTTGCCGCGCGGGCCACTGTGTGCAGCTCGAGCTCACGGCTCCTCCCGCCCTGACAGTTCGCCGACTGCAAGGAGCCAGTGCCGAGCCAGCCCTTTTCAATGGCGAGGAGGAGGGACTCGATAGAGGGGGAGAAGGGGGAAGGAAGGGGGGTGAGCGAGTGGAAGGCGGGTGGGGGGAGAGAAGTGAACCAGTGCTCTGGCCGCCTGCTGGGAGGGGATGGCGCAGCACCAACTGCAGGGTACCCCCCTCTGGTCCCCACTCCCTGCACCCCACATCCCCCACCGTTCCGGGGGCGGCCCCTCCAGGCTAACCGGGAACAGGGGGAAGAAGGGCGGGGGAGAAATGGAGGTAAGCTTAGGAAGTTACTGTTCGCCGCCCCAAGAAGGCGGCAAGAAGCGCTCTGGCGGCACCCTCGCGTGTGGGACCCGCTGCTGGGAAAAACGCGCCGCTTTAGGGCTTCCCGCTTTGCGGAGCAAAACCAAGGGCATATTCCGCTCCGTTCGGTCCTCCGCTCGCTGCTCTCTTAGGCTTCCCTTTAAGTTGAACTCATTCGAATTATCTTACGGAAGTTTTATTTTTCTTGTTACGTGTGCTTTTCTCGCGATCCCGCTGACCGCCCTGACTCCGGCTAGAGAACAAGCGTCCAGCAGCACCATTTTCTATACAAAGGATACTTAAGGCAGACTAGTGGAAGTAGGGGCAGGAGCCCGGGCAAAGCCGCAGTTGGAGCCTAGAGACTGTGTCTGCATATATCACACTCAACTGTGAGCCGGGTCTGGTACCTCGATTGCCTTCAGATTGATTGTCTGGGGGTGGCGGAGAGGGGGGTGAGGAGGGAGATCTAGCATTTGGCTCCCCCAGATTGCAAGTACGAGTGACCGGAAGCAGGTCAGTGGCTTTGGGCTGATTTAGTGGGGTCCAGCCGCTTCGCTACCGGGGACCGGGTAGCATCGCGGGCGTGGACAGCGCGTTTCCTCGGTAGGAAAGGATGCAGGAGAGGGAGGAACCCAGCCGCAAGACTGGTGCTTGCCAGCGCGTTCCGGCTGCCTAGTCGGTGACGCCCGGGCGGGCATCGGGGTGCCAGGTCTTCCAAGACCACTAAAGCGACCAGGGGCAATCTGGCTGGTTTATGGCTAGGATGGGTCGTGGGTATCTAGAAGCAAGGCTAATTCCCCCGTCCCTGTATGGGATTAAAAGCAAATAGCAACAACAACCAAAACCTCCCCAGCTGTTCTACTCTGATTCTTGCTCCAAGGAGCAAGTCCTTAAATTTACCCAAAGGCTGGAGAATGAACCAGGTGAATTCTTTAAATTCCTCTCCAGAAAGGTGTAGGATTTTAGGTTTAGGTTTTAGCCTCCATTTTCCATGCTTAACCAATAGAAAAACTTATCTTTCTAGTGCTCTGCTTTGTTTCTGGAAGGAGGAAGCACTCTTTCCTGAAATAAAAGGAGGAAAAGTAGATAATGTTTTCAGGCGCCAAGAGCACAGTATTCACTTTTATTTTTGTCTACTGAATGGAAGGGGAAATGCATCTGAATAGGGATAGAACATTAGGAAGGAAAAATTTTGCCAATTATCATGAGTTGATTTTATCTAATAGCTTCTTCATGGAAAGTTATTATTTTTTTTATTGAAGGACAAATCTTTCTGACTTCTTTCCCCAGTATGTCCCTCTCTGTCTTTGTAATTGCCGTCTTTCCAATTCCTGATAGTTTTAAAGGTTAAAACCCTGGTTCAGATATTCCTCACATCCCCCCTGCCCCTTTCTGTTCCTCTTGCCTTTTTTTTCCTTTCTTTCTTTCTTTTTTACACCAACAGCCACTACTGGGAGGGACATTTGCACCACAGTTCAGTGCAGTCTGCATGAAAGAGGACACAAGAAGTGTTTACTATTACATTTTACTGCTCCTGTAACTCTGCCTGCATTATTCACAGTATCCAGCACATGCATTGTCCGCTTCTCGGGAGCTGGGAGATGTCTTGGAGTTGAAATTAGAAGCTGTCAAATGGTTACAGTTTACAGCTCTGACTCTTGGGGTTTGCACTGCTGGATGAGACTCAGTCATAGGTGATGGCAGGAACTCAATAAAAATAAAATCAGTGATTGATCCAGGAAAGTGTGGCAAAGCCATGCTGTGGAGGCACTCTCAGAGCACTAATAATCATTCATAACATCCACATTAGATATCAGTTAATTGATGTGTTAAGATTTCCATCTAAACCCAAGGCAGGGGGAGAGAACTATTCAGTGACTCTTATGAAGTATTTAAAGTTATCATCATGACAGACTCATGAAGTTAATATTATTATCCACATTTTACAGTTCCAGAAACTGAAGATCACAGACAGGTAATTTGTTCAAGACCATTTAGCTGAAAAGTAGCAGACTCTGGATTTTCATTCAGAGTGTGAAACTCCAAAATTCAGCTAAATGGTTGCTTTATAGTGAACCTGGTTTCTTCTATATATACAGCACAACATTTAGTTTTAAGTGTCTAGTCCAATAGAAAATGATCTCTGTAGAGTAGCAACATTACTTACAGACTAAGGAGACTACTAGTTGAACTAAGTAACCCAGAAAATCATCTGAGAAATTCAGTTTGTTGATAAAAGTGACAGAAATCCACATCTGAAAATAATGAAAAAAAGTTCCCATTTTCTCTTCTCCTTTTCTGTCTGATGGTGGCATCAATGAGCAACGGGGTAACCAAAAGCCAGGACACCTGGCAAAAGCCCTCCGCTTGGTGCTCTAACTCTAAAAGGACTGATGAGGACTCTGCTTGCTTACAGAGAGGACTCCTTGACTGAATGCCTTTTATGCACCATTTGCATTATATACATTGTCCTATTAATCTTCAAAACCATCCTATGAGATAGGTATTATTAGCTTCATTTTTTTTTAACAAATGAGGAAACAGATTCACAGAGACTAGGTGAAATGCCCAAGGTTACATAGCTATAAAGTATAGAATTGGGAAATTCAAACCCATGTCATTTCCAGTCCACTATAGCATATGGTCCTCAGATTGTGTGATTACACATTCTCAGAATTTACGTTATGTCAAAAATTTTATAATTAACAAAAGGAAAATTTAGGAATTTGTTTTTTGGAGGAGATGCCATGAAGGAACTGATATATTTATTGCATTTGTTTGTTCATTGTTCCAATTTAGAACTTGAACCAGGTTTCTACTAAGATCAGAAAAAAAATATAGTAATGTGTACCTTATAAACATGGAAATATGTGCAATATCTGAGGATTAAACTATAAAGTCATTTGTATAATTATAGAATGGCTCATACAAGATAATTAAAATACTTCTAGTTAGGATGTTTCTCAGGCCAGTGAGAATTGACTAAAACTGAGAAATAATGCGTTAATCTGAAGAAAGGCTTGATCAGCTATGCAGACCTAGTAAAAGAAGTCTCAAAGAGATGAACATTGGTAACTCTTATCCATGTACATTTTTGTCTCACTGGCAAAAATCACCCTTGATATGAGATTGATGAAGCCAATCAAATACTCTGATTTCAGTTGCCTTTGCATTGAAACACCCCTTATCAAGCAGCCTGCCGTCTGACTTTGATTTGCCTTCCCATGTAAACTGTCTAGAGAGAATGCACAGGTCTTGTGGGTGGATGAGAATGACTACTATGCATCATGTGCCGGTTATTTTACATCAAATTCCATAATCTTTGTGTTGTCCACAACAGCTTGCACCTACATTGCACGTAAATGTTATAATCAATAAATCGTCACTGTTACTGAGAAAGTAGGTGAGTGTATGGACACAAAACTGTAAGAATGGATAAATTACATCCTCCATGATATTTTTCATATTTAATGTTAACTATTGACAACGATTGGAATTAGTAGGAGACAGTGAAGCCCAGTGATTAAAGAGAACTTTGGTTTTAAACCAAATTTGGAATTCTGGCTCTGGCATTTTCTTTTTTGTTGTTGTTTTGTTTGTTTGTTTGTTTTTTTGCAGTACGCAGGCCTCTCACTGTTGTGGCCTCTCCCGTTGCGGAGCACAGGCTCCGGACGCGCAGGCTCAGCGGCCATGGCTCACGGGCCCAGCCGCTCCGCAGCATGTGGGATCTTCCCGGACCGGGGCACGAACCCGTGTCCCCTGCATCGGCAGGCGGACTCTCAACCACTGCGCCACCAGGGAAGCCCTGGCATTTTCTAGTTGTGTGGCTGTGGGTGAATTAATCTCTAGACCTGTACTGTATAAGATAGTGACTAGCCACATGTGCTACTGAGCCCTTGAAACTTGAGTAGCCCAAATTGAGATGCACTGTGAGTATAAAATACCCTATTTTGAAGAGTTAGCACATGTACATATACACACACGTATATGAAATATATAATTAATATTTTATACAAATTGCATGATGAAATGATAATATTTTGATTAACCGGTTAAATAAAACATTAAAATAATTTAACCTGCTTATTTTCAATATTTTAATGGGCTGCTAGAAAATTTTAAATTATATATGTGGCTTGAATTATACTTTTGTTGTAGAGAGCTATTCTAAGAAGCTTCAGTTTCTTCATCTAAAAATGGGGATAATAATCTTATTTAGCTCAAGTTGTTGTAGTGATATTTAAATAAAATAATGCACCTCAAATGCTTAGCACAGTGCCTGACATTTAGTTTAAAAGTTGTCACTCTCCAAGAGTTAGGAAATAAAGATAAGTAAAAATACAAAACAAAAACTATAAACCTGAATGGGTTAGGGACTGCTCAAAGAGAATGCTTTAGTTATGAATAAGTTTTCTTTATCTCAAGTGAAACCATTCTACTTCTCTCTCTAAAAACAAGGGCAAACATACATGTGTGGTGGTGATGGGGAGGACAATATTTGTTACATACAAAAATAATAATGGGCATGCAAGTGTTTTGAAGAGTTAAAAGCACTTTCTCAATTCCAAGCATTTTTACTATCCTAGTTTGTGAGGCACTTTTACATTTAATTGGTAGATATTTCTAGTGTTGGGGCATTCAAGTCGCAAATGAAAATAAGGCTGAAACTGGTGCCGGTACACATAAGGCAAATCAATTTCTGCAGAAGATAACAGAAACAGGAGAAAGACTGGTAGTTTACTGTGCCTAGCTGATGACAGAAATGCATAGCTCAACTGGAGACACTAGAGGGTGCTATTAGTGAGAGCTTAGAAGGATGAATAGTCTTCCAACACCCTTCCCCCTCTCCACTGCTATAGATTATAAGAATTTGAAAAGGGCATACCTGTGAAATGAAACTAACACATCTCCATTCCTTCCTGGACATGACTTGCAAGGTTTTTTTTAGTCCTGAGACTGGCCTTTACAACATTCCCCAAATAATAAAATATTAGAAGTTTGCTATAGTATTTGGGCAAATAATTTTGAAAAGTTTGAAACGGTTCCCTGCTCTGAGTAAAACACTACCAAGGCCCAAGGAGGGGAGTATAGAAATAAAAATACACAAGAAAGGGCTTTCAATTAAGGAAAGACTCCAACAACCACTGTAATTAAGTAGGGGTGGGACAATTTTTTGGTAATCATGCATTATAAGATTTTTTTTTTCTCTCTGCCTAGGCTTGAGCAGCTACACACTTGCAGTGGACAGAAACTGCAGCTGAATTTCTTTCATTGGAGCCTGGGAATTACAGCCTGATGTGTATAGCTGAACTTTGCTGAAGCACTGAGCTCTGATTAATGCAGTAAAATGAATAAAAAGGTACGTGGTGTTGTCTTCACAGTTGCTGTTTCCTACTAAAGAATGCACTTCTCCTACTGTACTCTTGTTTTTTTGTTTGTTTGGTTTTTTTTGTTTTACAGATAAGTAGTTGCAAACTGTTCCGGATGAGGCTTTACATCTGTGTGTTATTTGCCTGTATTGTGATGGAAGCACACAAGCAGGGAAAATGATCGTGTCTTTTAAAGCATAGCAGGATCAGAATGCTATTAACAGTTTCTGTCTTTCTTGTTTCCTTAGGACAGGCTTTAACTTGAGTTATCCAGATGTTGCCTGCTGAGGTGAAAGAATTAAAGAGATTTTGGTTGCTGAGGAAAGCAGAATTCCTTTTTGTTGTTTCTTTTAACATCGAGATTGAATTTTTTCCATCCTACCAAAACTCCTATGTGGTCATGTCTTCAGGAAGTAGGCATCAGTGACTGCTCTAAATTTAGGAAATACACACACCTATGAAAATAATCATATAATGTTTCCAAAGAAATATTTTGGGATTGATAAAAAAATATACATTTTTAAAGAATCATGAATTAATCTCACACCACTCTGAGCCTTCTTTACTCTTTAAGCCACTTTATTTCTATTATAAGATATGACTATGAAGTAAGTAGATTTAACTTTTGTATGGTTTGTGAAATCAGTTATATTTTCTGATGTATGATAACAAATACACTGTGCATTTAATTGAAACATATAGGAAAACTGCTTTAAGGTGTTGTTTTTTATTTTTTATTTTTTTATTAACAACCATGGCTGTAGTTTAGTTAACATAGTGTTTAATGGATGGCTATTTTGAGCCAGTTTTCATTGACTGGGGTACTGCAAACATCCCATTTTAAGTTATTAGACATGCGTTTAGATAATCAACATAGGGTTTCTGTTTTCTTTTCAGATTGAATGGTTTTTATCTCATCATTACTGAAACTTAGCTGAATGTCAGTTTCTTTGGGTAAAATATGAAAAACAAGAATTCTTCTTAGTTGCCAAAACAGTTGGTCTCAACTATTCCTTTTAGATTTCCTGTTTCGTTTTAGATTTCACCTGTTTCCACAAGGTGAAGAATGGTGATTCATTTTACTTTTACGCAAAATAAAACCTTGAATCTTTCAATTCATTTTTCTTTCTTGACTAACTTCTAAATAAAATGAAACCAAAGGTGTAGTCCAGCACACTATTGATTCTATTGTGGTTATCTTTTCTGACAGGCTAGATAGTAAAGAAAAAGTGTTTGGAACATACAAGGGTCTCCTTTTAAGGAAAAAATAGTGTACACAAACTTGACAGTGAAAATGAAATATTGTTGCTGGATTCCTTCCACTGTGAATATTGTTATTATTAGGCTCCATCTTCCCTAGATCTGTTGCTGGAGCTCAAAGCACTAAAGGAGCTTCTCCTTCAGACTGAACATAATCATGGCATACCAAAGAATCCTTCAAAAATTTCCATCTTGTCAACTGATAGGTTTTCAAATTTGATGTCTTTTCAGACCCACCTTTAGAGTTCTTGTGGTGAATCCAATAAATCTGAGTTTTACTCCAAGTCCAGTCCTGGTGATCTAGTTTGTACAATTAGCCATCTACCTCACTTATGTGAGTGGCACTTGAGTACCCACTGCTAGAACCAGTGTGCAGGCTCTGATACTCACTTCGAGCACTGGCATCCTTCCTAGTTTCCACCGATCCATTTCCCTGGTGCCCTAGGCTCAGTATCAATGAAATACTACCTGTTTGGCTAAGGGTCATGTTCCCAACAGGACATCTTTCTTAGAAAAGTCCTATAAATATGAAAATAATTTATGACTCTAGCTTCAAATTTTATGTTTTGCATTCTTGGACAATTTATTCTATGGAAGATGCTGAAGTGGGTAGGCTATGTTTGTTGGTAAGCCTCTTGCAATTCATCACAATAAGTAATGATATGTTATTCAAAGATGGTTATTATTCTTGAAGAGTGCAACTGAATTACTGAACACCCACACTTCCACTCCCAGCAATTATAAATTATTCTCCAAAAATAATCATAGGGATGTAACAATCATAGAAAAATTACAAATAAAATATCAGAAAAAGTGAAATTAATTTTGTCATAAACTTGCTAAATGACAGAGGTTTCCAAATGTCCTATGAATTATTAAAATTTCCCCCTTTTTACAAGCATCACTTGGGGTGGGGAGCCCAAATGGATTTCTGAAAAGGCAATAATATTTTGTAAGATACCATGTGTGGTAACTTTGAAGTATATATCAATTAGTGACACAGACAATGAAATGTGTATCTCCAAATGTAGTCAAGGACTTTAAGAATTATATATTTATATTGAAAGTATTAAACTGTACTTGTCAGCTGTTGTCCTAAACTTACATCTCATGGAGAATTAAATACTGCTATAGCTTGTACTAAATTAACTTTTCTTTTTAACCCTGTGTCATTCTAGTCTCTTCTTCTTCTAAGGTTTTTCTGGGTTAACAATGTATAAAAATAACAAATCAAAATTTTCTCTGAAATGTAATGCTTACTTCTTATACTTTACAGAACAACTACAGCATGAGATGTTGTCTTAACTAGCAAAAACGTCAGATAAACAATATCTTTATTGTTACATTAGAAGCTATAAATTATAGTTCAATAAACTCAACAAAATTAGCTTAGAGTTCTATTCAACTAATAATAAATGAAAAGACATTTAAAAACTAGAAGGTAGTCTTTTGTCTCCAAAGCATGTGAGGAGGCGGAGGTGAAGGAGTGGAAAGAGGAGAAGGGCTATGAAGAATAGGCGACCTCATTGTCCTGAGGGAGGGAAGGCAGTACAGGTCGCTTTTCCTTTTAAAATTATTTTTTTTTAAATTTCTCCTTCAACTTCCCTATCATTACTTTAAAAACTTATTATATGCAACTTCTCTTTCAACTTTTCAAGTACTCCAGCAGGGTAAAATGCTCATATGGAGACTGGTGTGGGGGGAAGTGTAAGAGAGCAAAAAGGGAATTGAAGTACCATTCTCTTCACAGTGACTTTCATACAGCAGACTCTGGAAATAAATGAAAGGAGTTATCAGTTAATAATAGTAGAGAGATACAGATCGATGTTCAATCCCTGTTCGCAAACCCCTAACCACTTTACTTTGAGCTCCCCAAGCTTGAGTTCCAGCAATGTAGTTTGCAGTAGAAATACAAGTCAGCAGGGAAAAGGGCGGTGATGGTGTGTGTGCTGTGTCTGAGGACCTTTAAAGGGCAGCAAAGGAACAAGTTTGGAGTTGGGGGACTTGGGGTGCTGCCCAGAGAGGAAACAGGTTTATTTAGAGTAGGACATCCTGTGTTTTAGTATGCAAATATGTGTGGTAACTATCCAGCAAGGACTTATGAAGAGTTTATTCAGCCAGGGAAACCTTTTGAAATAGTATGAAAAATGCTGCTAGATAGCTTTTGTTGTTGTTGTTGTTGCTGTTGTTTTTGTGGTACGCAGGCCTCTCACTGTTGTGGCCTCTCCCGTTGCGGAGCACAGGCTCCGGACACACAGGCTCAGTGGCCATGGCTCACGGGCCCAGCCGCTTCGCGGCACGTGGAATCCTCCCGGACCAGGGCACAAACCCACGCCCCCCGCATCCGCAGGTGGACTCCCAACCACTGCGCCACCAGGGAAGCCCTGCTAGATAGTTTTAGAAGCACCTGTTTGGGGTCTTCAAACCTGTCTGCCCCATCATGATGAGGCTAATCTTTCTGCATATAGTGGTGTCATGCTATTAACATTCATGTCACCCTTGATGTGCTGCTGCCCAAAGCAGACCAGACCCCATTTCAAAGCTGGGGATAGGAGGAGTAATTTATGGATATGGAAATGAAAAGGAATAAATTGAAGAAATCTGTGCATTGTAGCACAATAATGAGAGATTATATTGTAACTTTTGCCATTATATATTACATTTTTGTCTGAAACTTGTCCAGAACACAATTTTAATTTAACATTCTCTCTTAAAATTTTTCTGGCTATATTTTTACAGCATGGCATGATGGGAACAGAAACAATTATGGTGTATTTTACCTAAGAGTCAGAAAAGCTTGGATTCAATTTGTGCTTCTATGGCATTCTAGCTGCAGAACATTTGATAAGTTACTTAAACTCTCTAAATTCCAATTTCAGTAATTGTTTATTGAGAAATATAATTACCTTGAGAATTGTTATGAGGGATAAATGAGATAATGAACATAAACACAGCTAATGGAGTACCTGACACAGATAGTTTAATGTAGTTGAATGCTCCAATAGATTTAGACTTCATTACACACCTAAAGCAGACATTGAGGTACAAGAAAATGTGAGGTGGGGATTGCTGTATTATTTGTCAACTCATTTGTTAGTTCATTTATTCATTCATACACAAATATTTAATGAAGAACTGTATATTCAAGGCACATTTTAGGTAAATTAATTCCTTAAATAGCCTTTCCATCCCACATGTATTTTAAAGATCTAGATGTTGAGTTATATAATGCTAAGTACAACCCCATTAATTGAGGGAGGCAGGGAGAAAGGATTGGTAACCTCGATTTATTTGCAGAAAATTAATACCCCGTTTTACCCCACCTCCTGCCATATAACTTACATCTTCCCTGTGGAGCCATTTGCTCTCAAGTACATTCCAAAATTAAAATTAATGCTGTGGGTTAATGTTTGTGTGTATGTATGTGTGTATACATGAATATGTATAGCTAGATAAATAGATTAGTTAGACAGATAGATAAGATATTTTGAAACAGCAGGTTGTCACTAGTTTAGACTATTTGAGCAGCCACACAGTGATCGAATGACTGATAAAAACAGAGCCAGATTTATTATGAGGCCAATGAAGTTTTAGCTTAAGGCCCCTCACTTGCATAGACCTTTTCTGAGGGCTTGTATTAGAAAATCATCATCATAAGAAGAGATAATCAAATGATATGCAGCTGAAAATGTCGAAAAAAACGTATCATAGAGATATATCAAGCAGTTTATTAATACATGTATGCATTTGCGATTTTTGTGATGTCAGCTTTTTATAAATTTGTCATTTGTTGTGATTCTTTATTTTTTTATTTTTTATTTTTGGCTGAGCTGCACTGCTTGCAGGATCTTAGTTCCCCGAACAGGGATTGAACCCATGCCCTTGGCAGTGAAGGTCCTAACCAGTGGACTGCCAGGGAATTCCTTTTTGTGATTCTTTTTTGTCTATAAATTAATATTTCATTCATACCAAACTTTGTATTAGTAATTTTGTATCCTTTTGTTAAAGAGAACCCCTGTGTATAAGCTTCAGACTCCACAATACCAGTATTCACCTCCTATTTATCCATGTAAAAATACTTTCCTTTTATTCTTCCAGAGGAAATAAAAAAAATCATTAAAAATAGAATTTAAGTTATAGGCTTGAGTCTTTACTGAGTGTATTAATTTAAGCGTACAAAAATGACTTCAATTTTTTTTTTTTTTTTTTTTTTTCGGTAGGTGGGCCTCTCACTGTTGTGGCCTCTCCTGTTGTGGAGCACAGGCTCCGGACGCGCAGGCTCAGTGGCCATAGCTCACAGGCCCAGCCGCTCCGCCACATGTGGGATATTCCTGGACCAGGACACGAACCCGTGTCCCCTGCATCGGCAGGTGGACTCACAATCACTGCGCCACCAGGGAAGCCCTGATTTCAATTTTTGATTCTGACAAGTTTTTAATCATTTCTATAGCCTTCTGGAATATGATTCTTAGCCACATCAGCAACTAAAGGGAAAATAAAAACAAAACCTCAATACACTTATGGTAGAGATTTCAGTCCTTTAATTAAAGGACCAAAAACATGCAATCTGTACAATATGGAGCTCTGTGAATGAGGAGGTGCCCTTATCATCTTGAAAATTATAAAATTTGTTGAAGTTTTTGACTTTCCGTCATAGGACACTTTTCTTCTCAGATATAATCATCTGTCATGTTTAAAGGATATATGAAATTCCTGAGAAATCAAATGAAATGGAATTTTGTATTGAACATAAAGTAGAAAACTATCAAATTAATCTTTCTTTCTAGTTTTTTTTTTTTTTTTTGTGGTACGCGGGCCTCTCACTGTTGTGGCCTCTCCCATTGCAGAGCACAGGCTCTGGATGCACAGGCTCAGCAGCCATGGCTCACGGGCCCAGCCACTCTGTAGCATGTGGGATCTTCCCGGACCGGGACACGAAACCGTGTCCCCTGAATTGGCAGGCGGATTCTCAACCACTGCGCCACCAGGGAAGCCCCTCTTTCTAGTTCTATGATGACAGTCCGCTCTTGGATGAGATTTTTTCCACTTTGAACTGCTAAGAATATTATATTTCACACAAAAGGAGCATTAGTCAAAGTTCAAAACTTTTCTTCAGAACAGTTTTCATTTTTGTTATTTTTAAATGACAAAGGGTAGGAAGCAGTGCAATGATTTTATCCACTCTAATTGAGATTCTGTGCTATTATTTACAATCTGCTCTGAGAAGAAACATGGAATCATAATTTATAGACTTTATTAAAGTGAATGGGATTCTTTTATGAAAATAGAATAATTAGATTTTAGCAGATAATAATAGCCCATGAATCTCTTAATTGTTTTTATGTTTGTTGTAATACTACACATAGTATTTTTCAAGTAAAAAATTATTGATACTTGTATAAGAGAAAGAACAGTTTGAAATTTGTCAGTTAAAATGGAGCATTTGTTAAAAATATGATTAAATCTTGAGTTTTCCCCCTTGGGAAAGTTCCTTTAAGTAAAGTATGTGTTTAGAGGTAATGGCTGAAGATCTATTAGTTAATAATGATGAACAAGTGTGCTGCCCACCTATGCATAAGATCCTGCTTGCTCCTTAAAAAAAAATAGCATCAGTGATGGGTTTCCTTTAAGATCAACAAATAGGCATTCATCAGAGGGTTGGTTAATGGCAAAGGACCTAGTGTGGGTGGAAGCAAAATATTTTTTTCTGTACAAAATTAACTGGCCGTACATGTGACTCAAATCCATGGCCTTGGACTCATTAGCACAATGCTCTAACTAATTAAACCAATGAATCTCAAAATAAAGACAAATCCTAAGTTTGAAAGAATAAGGTTCTTCTTTAACTTGGCTTGTTAAAACAGATGCAGGCTATTAAGCAAGGGTACCAAAAATGTGCTAACACGTCCTGAAATCACAATAACAGGAGAAAGAATTGTCTGTCTTTTCTTCCTGGTACTTGTTCATATGCACAGAGAATGTCATAAATTAGCATTCAGTAATCTATTGTCCAAGTGTTGGTAATACTAATAAATATGAAGGATGGTAGGGGGAACTCAAAAAATAAAGATAGAGATCAGAAATGCTGGAGACTGCTAAAATACTATGTATGTATGTTCACAAACAAAATTGGAAACCTAGGAAATCTAATAAGTTTTCTATTCCAAAACATTTGGTGCTGAATCAGAGGTCATGCACCACCAAATCTAGTATTGGGGGGATCAACAAATCTAATGCGGGCAATTAATTTTTTGGTTTATTGATCATTTCAGTGATTTTAAGTGCAAGAGGACTGAAGACTGATCCATCAGCTTGCTTATTAAGCTACCTTAAAGATTCATTCAGACAACCATATAGCCCTTGCTAAATACTTATTAGTTCAATGATACATTTACTTAGCTGGTGTTTTCTAAAGCCTGTTCCTTGGATTGGTAAGTAATGTTAGTTTTAAAGACTCTGAGATGTATTACAGCAAATAAATAGGTTCAACATTTTCTAACCCAGAATTCCCCCAAATTAATTGCCTGTGGAGTCTGTCTTATTTATTTATTTATTATTATTATTTTTTTTTTTGTGGTACGCGGGCCTCTCACTGTTGTGGCCTCTCCCGTTGCAGAGCACAGGCTCCGGATGCGCGGGATCTTCCCGGACCGGGACACGAACTCGTGTCCCCTGCATCGGCAGGCGGATTCTCAACCACTGCGCCACCAGGGAAGGGAAGCCCTTTTGTTTTCTTTTTACTACTGTTCTGTTAAACTCATTTTGAGAAATGGTGACATAAGCTAATTATGTTCTTACTGAGAAAATATATAAAAAATAGATGAAAATTACTTGTATATTGAAGAAATATCACAAGGGAGAAAGTGAGGCCCAATTGTGTTAGGAATTACTTCTTTAATTACCACTAATTTATTTAATGTATAAAATTATGCAATATAATGTTTAAAATGATTAAAATCAAATTAATAGACTTAAGTAGCAATTCTTTAAATTCTAGGTGTTTGGGCTAGAGTGTATTTATTATGTGTCAAAACATTCATGAGTGCAAGAGAAGCAATATCAGTTACATGTTCAAAGTACCATTTCAGCTAAATTGCATCCTGCCTAATTAAAATTCCCCTTATAAAATCTGTTACATGTAGTTTCCTTCCACTTCTTGCCTCAAACCTCTATGTTATGTTGTCTTATATTATTTTGTTGCTAAGTAGCACCCCTAAGAGGACTGATACATTGGTTTGAAAAATGACTTCAGATGATAGTCACAGTATAAGTGAATCTCATTTTACTTTATCATAATTGCCTTGTTAATTTCTTTTGTCTTTGTTTTAAGACAATTTTTTTACAGACATGAAGGAGAACTCACATGTATTCTAGTGTACGTAATTCAGCAGATCAACTCAGTGATCGCCCATATTCCAATTTTACTTTACAGATTATTGACATGCTAGGAGATAATGGTGTGACATATCAATTTTGGCTGTTGACAGTCAACCATGGACATTAAAGCCACATATTTAAATCACTGTTTTGGTTAAGATTAAAAATAATGTTCAACACAGGAGATATTGAAAGTCAAACACTTATTTTTAATATTTTTATTAAATGCTCCACAGGAAATAATATATTTAATAGATCAATGACATTTGCAGGTTCATTCTGTTTACCAAAGTAATTTTTGAAAAATAATGAAGGAATTTATAGTACCAACTTTGTCATTTCTATTTGTATGCTTGTTTAAATACATCAGACATATTGTTTTCTAAAATTAACCTGACTCAGATATACATATAGGCTTTCAATTAGTATTAAAATTATGATTCTAGTTGGATAGCAGAATATTCCCTCATAGCCATTAAGTGGTTGTTCCTATGGTAAACTTTATCACAAGTTTAAGATAAATGCAAGTCTTCTTTCAAGTGGAATTCTGAATTCATGAGGTATATGTGCTGGGTGCACAGGAGATGCATATTCATTAATTGCATGTCTCATTGGAATAGTGCCACTACCTATTTTTCGCTTACTTATAACCAACTTTTTTTCTTTTTTTTTTTGTGGTACGTGGGCCTCTCACTGTTGTGGCCTCTCCCGCTGTGGAGCACAGGCTCCGGACACGCAGGCTCAGCGGCCATGGCTCACGGGCCCAGCCGCTCCGCAGCACGTGGGTTCCTCCCGGACCACGGCACGAACCCGTGTCCCCTGCATCGGCAGGCAGACCCTCAACCACTGAGCCACCAGGGAAGCGCTAACCAACTATTTTTGATATCCTTTTTAGAAGAGCAGCATAATGTCAGCCATATAATTCCATGGTCACAAACGTAGTTTTTGTCATTTGGAAAGAAATAAATGTTGTGTTCTGAAATGTATCAGTATAACGGGGTCTGATTCTTTCATAGGTCTAATAACCTCTACAGGGTATTGACTTTTCTTGGTGTTTATTATGAAGTTCATCAGTACTGGTATACAAATTTCACAGTCACTTTCAGAGCTGGTAATAACTAGTACTTTGTGTGATGAGAACACTAGAAGTAGTTGTTTTTTAATGATGTTTTAAATGCAAAATTAATCTGCTTTAATCTCTAACCAATGAAGTAGAAAAAGTAAATACATTTTATGACAGCAAACTTCGTTTCATAGCTGGGAGTACATTGTGGTCTTAAAATATGAAAATCAAAGGGCAAATAACACAAATAAAAACATTTGCTGTAAAAATATTAGATTTACTTCCTATTCTGTTCTTAGATAATACAAAAAATTCTATATAAAAAAAGTGTATAGATCTTTTTAGTTGTCATAATTTTAAACGTGAATTTGAAACTGGAAGACATTTTAATGATCATCTGCTTCAGATGTTTTCACACTGTATTCCTCAGAGTCCTAGCGCTTCAGGGAGGTGCCTTAGAAGCCTAAGGTATGAGGTGCAATGAGAAGTAAGTTTGTTGGGAAAGGCCCTGGGTCATCCTTAGAATTGCTCTGTTTTTTTCTGATGTGTATGTGGGGTTCCACTTAATATTTTGTATGAAGGCAGAGTTCTGCTGCTAAAAAGCGAAAAAGTAATTTTTTAAAAAGTCACTGATCTAGGCCACCATCCTCATTTTACAGTTGAGAAAACTGAGGCCCAGTGGATTTAAATAACTTATTTATGAGCATACCCATTTACTGAGTGGCAGAATAAATTGTTCATCAAAGTAACTTGCCCGGATATATTTATCACTCCTTATATTTATATATGATTTTGAACTTTTCAAAGCAGCCTCATGTCTGTTATTTGATTTGATCCTCAGAAAATAACACTATTAAGTAGTTATAGAAAGCCTTAGTTCAATTTTAGAGATGAGGAGATGAGGTTGAAAGAGATAAAACCCCCAGAGTTACAACACATTTTTGGTAGAGACAGGATGAAAACTAAGTTCTCGTGACACACAGGGGTTTGCCTTAGATCATAGTTTGTTCTAACACAGCTTGCCTAGGAAGTGGCAATTTACACAGATGTGGCACATGCCCTTACAAAATGCTTATCAGAAGTCCATGATGCTGTCACTATAGACTCTCAGAACTCACTGAGATCTTAAAAATATCTACGCCCACTTTCCCATTTTATTGATGAAGAAACTGAACCTCAGGCTAAATAAAAGAGCTTGAATTAAAATCCACACATCCTAAATTCAAGTCAGCATTTTTTCTAAACACACTGCTTTGCCCCTTAATTTATAAACATATGCTAACTAGTGAAAACACTCATTCTTCCCAGAGTTCCAACAACCTTGTTTTCAATTATCTAGCTCCTCTGCTGTGCAATGCCAAAGCACCTTGCTGCAGTAGACTTATAAACCTTATAAAATGGGTGTGATAAGCCCTTTTATGATTTGCAATGACCCTAAGGAGTAAAGGAATGTTAATGTGAAAGGAGGGGTTATGGTCATCTAATATTTGCATAGAAATAGTAGTTTTCTTGGTCAGTTACTATGAGAGCTTGCAGGTTAGTAAGTTACTACCCACTTTTCTACCCAGTAGAGAAATTCAGTCTCCATGTTTTCTAAATGAGGTGTCAATCTGCTAGAATTTTAACTCTTTTGAAATGTAAATGAATCTCCCAGACAATTCAGACTCAAGGACTGTGCTTATTTAAACAAGTGATTTTCCTAAATCTCTACTAGATCTATTAAAAGTATTTTTTCATGGTTACTTTTCTGTATGCATTCTGTTTCTATTATGTCCCCTCAGATTCCTTATTAATGGTAGAGCTTCTTTAACAAATACACTTGCAAAAGGAAATGTGATTTAGTGTATCTCAGATAATAATCTTAGCAGCAATTTTATACTCCTCAACTGACCATTGTCTATATTGGAATTTAGCAACTACTTTTTTGCCAGTAAAAAATGAACAAGAAAAATATAAGCTACTCTCATGTGTTTATGGCTTTTCATTTAGTTGAAATTAAAATAAGAAACTATTGAAGATCCGTTTGAATGATGCATTTCATTGGGGAAAAACATGCTCCAGTGGTAGAAATAAACTAGGCATAGAGATGCACTCCAGATCAACAGTTATGTACAAATTATTACCAAAATAGATTAAATTTTTCAAATACAAGAAAACAAAGATTAGAGTTTAGGAGACAGTGAGAAGGAGACAGGTTATGAAGTTAAGATCTCTTCAGTAAGTACGGTTGGGCAGGGTAGGAAAAGTTCTAAGAAAAGAAAGAAGCCAAAGGGTAAGGGCAATAACCCTTGACCTCTAGAAACTATAGGTCAGGACTGCTATGTATGTTTGTGCAGTTGTTCACAGCACAACGGATTTGCAAGTAGGGCAAGTGGGGGCTTAAAGCTGAGCATTCTAGAAATTTTTTTTTTTTTTCTTTTAGAGGATGGATTACTATGGCAACAAGAATTTTAAAGTCCCTCTACTCCTGAATTCCACTCAAGATTTTCATGCCTTGGCTATTCAATCAAACACTTATCTGGATTCTATCATGAAGCGATTTAGCAAATGCAATTAATGTCCCAAGTCAGTAGAATGTAAAATACAGATATTATCTAGGTGGGCCTGACCCCTTTAAAAGCAGAGAGTTTTCTCCTGCTGGAAACAGAAGGGAAAGTGACAGATCGAAAGAACATGAGGGATTCAACATGTCTTTCTGACTTTGAATATGGAGGAGATCATGTGAGAAGGAATGCAAATAGCCATTAGTTTCTGAGAGCAGCCCCCAGCCAACAGCCAAAAAGGGAGAAGAAACTTCAGTCCTACAACCATAAGGAACTGGATTCTGCCAACCATCTGAATGAGGTTGGAAGCAGATTCTTCCCCAAAACCTACACTAAAAGAATATAGATCTGCCAACACTTTGATTTCAGCCTTGTGACACCCTGAGCAGAGAACCCAGTCAAGTCCACCTGGATTTCTGACCTATAGAACTATGAGATTAAAATGAGTGTCGTTTTAAGTCTCTAAGTTTCTGGCAATTTGCTATGTTAGCAATAGAAAGCCAATACAAATGCCTTAAAAAAATCATATGAAGATGCTCTATGAGCTAATGGAAGCTCCCTCTATAGTTTTATGCCCAAGTTTTTCAGAAAATCAGAAGCAAGTCTTAGGGGTGGCCTATCACATATTTTTCTTTTAGATTCTCATTCCAAGTACCATTGCTTTCAGGGGCAATTTTGACAACTGTCGATGCAACTACTGACCTGAAAAACTCAATCAAATATAGAGGGTTGTTTGTTCTCATGCTTGTTTTCCCCTTCAATTTCACTTCCCTTTTCACCTTTAATATCTTCCACAGGACATCATAAGAGCGACTTTGTGGCAAACCCGTTAATGAGGCTAATTTTTCCATAAACAGATTTTTAGGTAAGACTTTTAACTGTGAATATCATTAAGTGCTTCTTAGAACTAGCATCCTGTTTATTGGAAAGAGGTGATAATTCATTAGGTCTCTGGTTGGGCAGTGCAGTGTGCCTAGAGTGACCAGAGGGTATAAGATTTGATACCTAACCTTGTAAACTGAAAATCCAATCCTTGTAACTAAAAAAACCCTCTGAAATAAGGGAGGGCAGAACTCCTGTGACTCATCACACAGATGCTTCAAGAAACAGACAGTAGAAACATGGCTGAGAGGATACTGTTGAAATATTTTCAATTACAATAAAAATGCAACTTTGTCACCCTACTATGGACTTAACTATTAAATAACTTATACTTTGTATTTTATCTTCTTTTTGTGCATTCATAGGCTAGACATTCCTGTTTTCCCAAAGGGACACAATAGTTTAACATGTAATAATAAAACTGGAGAAGAATTCCATTTAACTCTATTAATTAAAAACCAAACCAAACGTAATTAAAAAACAGTAGTATTACATGAAATCTTATAAACAGAATTTGTTTGCTTTTCTAGTGTACTTTATTGTATTTATATTTTATCAAATTTAGAGATTTCAAATTTCCTGAAAAAATGCCACTACAATATGAACTCCTGAAATATGAACTCCCGTGGCTAGAAACATGTTTAACTTATGAACAGTTTGTTTGTTGTTTTAGAGTAGAATAGAGTACAGATCTAGTTGTAGCCCGCTGACTTTATAACTTAATGCACTCTAAAGAAAAAAAAATAATAATTTTGTCACCAAAGGCTATAATCTGTAATGAAATGGATGAAAATGGAAGTTTCATATGTGTTATGACTAAAGACAAATTTTATTATAAACAACGTGTTATTACGGCAAAGGCAATAGTAGTTCCATTATGTAGTGATCACTAGTCATTATATCTAAATTATAATACATCCTAAAATAGGAGTGACATTACATAAACTATTGCACTCAAGCTGGACGGACTCAGGCAGGGTCTAAAATAACACATTCACATATTCGGACATGTTAAGTTCTTGCCCTGAAACTTTTACCACTCATGAATTCCTATTTAAATATCATTCCTTATTTCTGGGATTCAGTGACTGGCTTGCTTTCTGAATCAGTCTCATTTACCTACTTAGTGTGTGTCTCCATTTCATTTCATCTAAACTACTGTTTAGAACTGGAAAATGTAGCAACATTTAAGAGAAGATACTTTATCTCTGTCATAAGTGCTCTCTAGAGAAATGTGATATTGGATTATGTTTGGTTTGGCCTATGAATATTGATTATTAATATGACATGGTGAAGAAAATGAACAGAAAATAAAAAATTCTGAAGTGTTATTCTTTAATGTTTAGATGTACCACTGTGGGACAGTCATAACAGCTAAAATAGTAAACTACTTTAAACAAGCTATTTGTGACTTTCAAACAAAACTGCATGTGCTTGAATTCAAAGAAAATCTACATATAATCATTTTTCTGAGATCTTGGAAAATTTTGCAGTTCCTTTGCTAATGGATTTTTAGGGATTTGGTTTGTTTATCACCCTTTACTTTATTTTTTGCTTATTCTTACCATTTCTTCTTTCTAAAATTCCCCTTCAGTTACAACCAAATTGAAATACCAAAGTAATTGTCATTATTTTTTAAAACTGAAACGCTGATCCAGAAAATGTTCAGATAGTGAATGGAAACCAATCTACATTTTCTAAGTGCTGCATTTACTTTCTTCTGCATCATTTGAGAAATAAACTGAGATGTTAATAAAGATATTACAATTAATCTCATGAAATTTATTATAAATTTGGTCTAAAGAGAATTTGTAACATTCTGTGTTACCATAGTATTTATGTTCGATAATTATTCCCAAGTGTAGAGCTGACAGGATTTTTATGATACATGCTTACTTTGAATGGCTTTTTCGGTATAATGACGGTCAACTCTAGAGATAAGCAGGTAAGTCCACAGACAGGTGGAGAATAAAATTGGAAAATCCAAAAGCAGGCAATAGTAAGGGAAGTTTGATAGCTAATACAGAGACCAGCCACGGGATATTAGGGAACAAGACTTTTTTCTTAGGAAGACAACTAATAAGAGTAACATAAGCTCTAACCCTTAAGTAACTGGAGTACTCAAATCACAGGACAAAATATAGAGTCATTTATCAAAACTGTATTAGAAGATCCTCGGTTTGCAGAATAAAGTAAAACTTACTTGTCAGGGCATAAAGTCAGCACTGGATCCTTCCTAGCTAAAGACGAGATTGATTTAAGAACTAGGACATGGCGAAGCCAGCAGATAGAGGGCAAATTGCTGAATCTGAGGAGGAAAAGGGACCTATAAGGAAGGGACTAACTTTTAGGGTCAAAGTGTCAAGAAAAGGGTTTCTTAACCTTGGAACTATTGACATTTTGGACCGAATAATTCCTCATGGTGAGGGGCTCTCCTGTGCATAGTAAGATATTAAGCATTATCCCTGACATCTACTCCACTAGATGCCAGTAGTACTCCCCTCCCTGAGTTGTGACAACCAAACATATCTCCAGAAGTTGCAAAATATCCCGAGAGGCAAAACTGCCCCAGGTAGAGAATCACTTGACTAGAGTAAAGGAAGGGCTCAGTCTGCTGCAGAAAAAAAACCTAACCATATCACTGAAGTGTTTGAAGTAGAGAGCATGAGGCTGTTTCTGACCATAAATAAATGAAAGTCCACTGAAAATGGACTTTACAATGGTCTATTATCTGCCCTTGAATATTAACACAAATATTAGTGACCACAATGATTTATTTTTAACATCTTTATTGGAGTATAATTGTTTTACAATGGTGTGTTAGTTTCTGCTTTATAACAAAGTGAATCAGTTATACATATACACATTTTCCCATATCTCTTCCCTCTTGCTTCTCCCTCCTTCCCACCCTCCCTATCCCACCCCTCTAGGTGGTCACAAAGCACAGAGCTGATCTCCCTGTGCTATGCGGCTGCTTCCAAATAGCTATCTACTCTATGTTTGGTAGTGTATATATGTCCATGACACTCTCTCACTTTGTCACAGCCTACCCTTCCCCCTCCCTACATCCTGAAGTCCATTCTCTAGTAGGTCTGTGCCTCCATTCCTGTCTTACCTCTAGGTTCTTCATGACCTCTTTTTTCCCTTATATTCCATATATATGTGTTAGCATATGGTATTTGTTTTTCTCTTTCTGACTTACTTCACTCTGTATGACAGACTCTAGGTCCATCCACCTCACTAAAAATAACTCAATTTCATTTCTTTTTATGGATGAGTAATATTCTATTGTATATATGCCACATCTTCTTTATCCATTCATCTGATGATGGACACTTAGGTTGCTTCCATCTCCTGGCTATTGTAAATAGAGCTGCAATGAACATTGTGGTAGATGACTCTTTTTGAATTATGATTTTCTCAGGGTATATGCCCAGGAGTAGGATTGCTGGGTCATATGGTAGTTCTATTTGTAGTTTTTTAAGGAACCTCCATACTGTTCTCCATAGTGGCTGTATCAGTTTACATTCCCACTAGCAGTGCAAGAGTGTTCCCTTTTCTCCACACCCTCTCCAGCATTTATTGTTTGTAGATTTTTTTGATGATGGCTATTCTGACCAGTGTGAGATGATACCTCCTTGTAGTTTGATTTGAATTTCTCTAATGATTAGTGATGTTGAGCATCCTTTCATGTGTTTGTTGGCAATCTGTATATCTTCTTTGGAGAAATGTCTATTTAGGTCTTCTGCCCATTTTTGGATTGGGTTGTTAGTTTTTTTTTTTTTTTTTTTTTTTTTTTTTTTTTTTTTTTTTTTTAATCTTGAGCTGCATGAGCTGCTTGTATATTTTGGAGATTTATCCTTTGTCAGTTGCTTCATTTGCAAACATTTTCTCCCATTCTGAGAGTTGTTTTTTCATCTTGTTTATGTTTTCCTTTGCTATGCAAAAGCTTTTAAGTTTCATTAGGTCCCATTTGTTTATTTTTGTTTTTATTTCCATTTCTCTCAAAGGTGTGTCAAAAAGGATCTTGCTGTGATTTACGGCATACAGTGTTCTGCCTGTGTTTTCCTCTAGGAGTTTGATAGTGTCTGGCATTAAATTTAGGTCTTTAACCCATTTTGAGTTTATTTTTGTGTATGGTGTTAGGGAGTGTTCTAATTTCATTCTTTTACATGTACCTGTCCAGTTTTCCCAGCACCACTTATTGAAGAGGCTGTGTTTTCTCCATTGTATAATCTTGCCTCCTTTATCAAAAATGTGACCATATGTGCATGGGTTTATCTCTTGTCTTTCTATGCTGTTCTATTTTTCTATATTTCTGTTTTTTGTGCCAGTACCATACTGTCTTGATTACTGTAGCTTTGTAGTATAGTCTGAGGTACGGGAGCCTGATTCCTCCAGCTCCGTTTATTGCTTTGGCTATTCGGAGTCTTTTGTGTTTCCATACAAATTGTGAAATTTTTTATTCTAGTTCTGTGAAAAATGCCAGTGGCAGTTTGATAGGGATTGCATTGAATCTGTAGATTGCTTTATGTAGTAGAGTCGTTTTCGTAATGTTGATTCTTCCAATCCAAGAACATGGTAAATCTCTCCATCTCTTTGTATCATCTTTAATTTCTTTCATCCGTGTCTTATAGTTATCTGCATACAGGTCTTTTGTCTCCGTAGGTAGGTTTATTCCTATTCTGCTTGATCTTGAGTTAATACATTTTATGTTATTTTTGTTTTAGGGTAAGTTTGTTTGGGGTAAGAAGGTACTCTTTTCAAAATCTTACTGATTATTTTCTTTCATTCCTTGTTTAATTAAGTACTATGATGACATAAATAAAGATTTTTTTCCCCTCTCTAGACAGACAGAGTAAAACCTAGAAGAAAGTGCATTTTGGATAAAACATTTAGTTCTTCTCTTTAAGAAAGCTGGCAAAAGAGCAAGTTTGGAGAGTTGGCTTTCCAAGGCTACTTGGTATCAATCTGAATAATAATTTCCCACATGGTTTGGACAGGATGAAAGTAGAATTTGGAAGCTGGTAGCTTTCCAGACTTGATTATCAGAAGAGGGAGGGTAAGTAACATTCTTCACAGTAGATTCACAAGTCTGTCAGATTATACGCTCCTATTCAAATCTAGCTCCAGACATGTCAAATCAAATGTTGATGTATTGATGTGTTTTTCAATACCCACCATTGTGAAATTTCTATGTGATTGCCTCCACTCACTGGTGTGGATAACAGGAAATTAACTGCACACTCAATGTGTGCTCAATTTATTTTTACACAAAGCCTTTTACCTATCAGTTCTCATTTGTTATTTTGGAGCATGTTGTCATGCCTCAGTTGCAGCTGATTCTCAGGTGCTAAAGAAAAAATATTACTTTTGATTCTTAAGAATACAGAAGGGGCTTCCCTGGTGGCGCAGTGGTTGAGAGTCCGCCTGCCGATGCAGGAGACACGGGTTCGTGCCCTGGTCCGGGAAGATCCCACATGCCGCGGAGCAACTAAGCCCGTGAGCCATGGCCGCTAGGCCTGCGCGTCCGGAGCCTGTGCTCCGCAATGGGAGAGGCCACAGCAGTGAGAGGCCCGCATACCGCAAAAAAAAAAAAAAAAAAAAAAAAAAGAATACAGAAGATGTGTAGTTTTTGCTTTAACTTGCTTAAGATGCTAGACACTCTCAAATGTGTTTCACTATTTGTTACATTTTTACTGTGGAAGCAGGTAATCCATGTACAGGTGTGATCTGTGTAATTTAGTAATCCTAAACCAAAGCCTTTTCATTCCCTGTAGCTTTAGTTACTGTAAACCAAATCCTTTTTTTAGATGTGTATTCACAGCTCTTGTCAACATCAGCAGATGTCATATGTGTGTTGATAAAAGAAAGTTCTGGTTAAATTTCTTTTCTATTCTCCATATCTGAACTCTGACGGGTGGCTCTGGATCACAAGAGGTATACTCTGTATGTGAAATTTCCAAAATATCTTTATAATTATTATAATTCATAATCATCTCTGTTATCTCACCCAAAAGGCTAAATTTTATTTGGTTTTAGAACAGTTCTGCTTATTAATTTATCTTTTTTTTCATATGGCAGTTGTAACTCTGTAGTAAATATCATATATAGCTTAAAAACACACACATAGAGATATATCTGCCTTCTAGCACATTCAGTTCTAGAAATAATTTTCTGTGTGTATGTGAGAGAGAGAGAAATAAGGAAGGAGACACAATCACAACTATTTGGGTACATTATGACAGTAAAGAATTAGAGAAATTTTATATTTCTCATAGTTTTATTTTTCTGGCAATCATTTTTCCCTTAGCAGTTGGGACAAGAAAGAATGCTAAAAGAAAGAAGGTGGCAGTAGCACAGGGAAGCAAGTATCACAGAGAAGAGTGAAGGGCAAGGACAGAAATTAAAGGCCTTGCCCAAAGGGCCAAGAGTACATTGTCAGTCATGCCTAGTTTGTCGGATTCTTGTTCTGCTTTTCTCCCCATGGAAATCATACATTGACAGGAGAGAGGTTTCATGACATAAATCTCCTTCCTTCTGTTAGCTGGCTTATCCATTGTAAAAATTGTGCATTGTATTACTATTCAGTAGTTCAGAACTACTGCGACCATGTCCTTCCAAATAATAGCTATAGAAATCTTGGAGTAACAAGCATGGTTTGTCTGCTTATGTAAAAACATCAGTGCCATCTTCCTGCCATGGCCAAATGGCTGCAGTCTATTTCATCAGCAGCCCTATCACATTTACATTTCATATTACGAAGTCTGAATTACCTGACAGGAACACATTTTTTTTTCCAGTGATTTTCTTGTTATTGTTGATTTTGTTCATCTGTGTTCTCCCTGATTGCACTGGCTTACCTAACTGGACAACTGGAATATGTTAGAGAACCGACTTCTCAGAGAAACAAAATTGTTCTTTCAAAAATTTTCCAGGAATGACTGGAAGATCTTAAGGCCCTTTCAGTGCAAAAAGACTACAATTCCACATCTAGTACTGTCTGACTTTTATTTGAATTTATTTTCTTTCATCAAGAAGAGTACTTTCTGGAAGCAGCTTATTAAATCGATGTATTTTTTTTTCTGTGAATGCCTTCCGTGACTACTGAGAGCATGGAAAATAACAATAGTGTAGTAAAGAAATTATATTAATTAAAAGATTTTTCAGAATGTATTTTTGGAACTGCTTAGGTCTGTTAACCCAGAAGTCCTCTTTGTGTTTCCCACCCCCAACCAATGCTAGAAGGTAAATTCCCTAATAGCATTATCAGGAATTTTTTTTATAAGGCTATGTCCTTACTGGTTAAAGGACCTTTAACTAAGAAAAGAGAGATGTTTTATATTTCAGGGGAATACTATAAGTCAATGTTAATGTAATTTTTTTTCTTGTTAAAAGTAAAACATGTAACTGTGATATATTTTTTAGTTTTATATTTTACCATGGTAATATTTCAGTGCATTCATTTAGGTCTAGCTAGAGCTAAATAAATGCTTAGTAAATTTGATGCTTCCTGAGTTTTTGGCATGACTGACTTCTTTGTACTTACCAACATTCATTAAAACCGTATTTCCCTGTAAGAAGCTCTAAAAACAGATTATTTTGTCCCTTTATTTTTTTCTATTGTCTCCTTCACTCAGGAGGTAGGTAAGCTGTTCTTGTTTAGTAATTTTGTTGAAATGTGATATTTACTATTATTTTACACAATGCTCGAAGAGGAAAGAACAAATCTTATAGGATGACCTCCTGAAGAGGTTTATCCTGACCTCATCAGCTTTGCATCCAAGGTCTATGAAAACAGCTTACCAGATGTGTGGCTTATAACTGTTTGGATAGCCCTTTCTGCCAGTAGATGCTTTATGAGTCTTAGCTCACACCCTGTATAGACCATGATTTTTGGTGCCAGATAGCCTTCACACATTCCTATCACTGGTGCCAGCAATTCTTTGTACCTGGGCTCTGTAGTGTAGTAACTCATTACTGACTAGCAGGTGAGTCATAGCATGTCAGTTTTTGAAAACCTCCTCTTAATAACTGCCATATATTATTCAATTAGCACTGCTTCATAATTAATACTCTGTGACCACTCTATCTACTGGTATCATTATGGTAATTTCCTGCTCGCACACGACATAGCATAGATGTTTTCAAATGAATTTCTATCCAATGTTATGATTTTTAGAAACAGGTATCACCTTACTACTCAAAATTGTGATAAAGAGTAAATAATGCTCATGTTTTAATCTTGTATGTCAAACCAACAGGGAAAAATAAAACCACCATTTGTTAATTTTGTCAAGCTGGCTGGAAGAGGCATTATAAAATAATTACGCTGCTTTTTGTGAGTGGTTATCGGCTTTACAGAATCAGGTGTTCAGAATTATAAAGAGCTCATGTGTACCCTTGTCCACCATGCTAATTTCGCAGATGCAAAGACTGAGGTTCAGGTAAATTATATTCTCTAGTTAGTGTTGGGTTGCGAATGAAAGCCAGTACTTTTGACTTTCAATCAAGAATCTTTTGACGTGAAGCTAAGTTTTCATCATCACATCTTACACAGCTACACTGGGTCATCATGCATGGTGCACCTGCAATATAAGAACACACTGAAACACTCATTCTGGTGATTAAAAGGCTGCTTCGAAGTTGTTATCTTGTATCCTGTGGTGGGCTTAAATTGGGTGCAATTTCATACACCATCAGATTTATAATGTAAAATAAAACTAGTAAATAATCTTGCTAATATTATTATTTTAAATTATTGGGCCACAGAGCAAAAAGAGGTCACTTTACTCATTCAAATGCTTTGAATACAATTGCTTCACAAATGTGAATTAATAGCATTGCCTTCTATTAGTTAAAAAATCAATAGTTCCCTGGGGGAAAGGGATCTTCTTTCTTGCCCTTCCCAAAATCGTAGCAGTGCAAGGAGTACTAGTGCTAATTATGCCTATATCATTCAGTTGTTGGATGATTGTTTTGAGATTAAATGGATTGATATATGTACATGAGTTAGAACAATGTTGGTGTGTCACAAATTCTATGTCAATATTAGTGATATATTTTGCCAATAATGGCTGAGAACTTGGACTCTAGAGTGAGACTACATAGATGCACATCTGGTTCCACCATATACTTATTTTTTTAACACCTTTATTGGTGTATAATTGCTTTACAATGCTGTGTTCGTTTCTGTTTTATAACAAAGTGAATCAGCTATACATATACATATATCCCCATATCTCCTCCCTCTTGCATTTCCCTCCCATCCTCCCTATCTCTCCCCTCTAGGTGGTCACAAAGCACAGAGCTGATCTCCCTGTGCTATGCGTCTGCTTCCCACTAGCTATCTATTTTACGTTTGGCAGTGTATATATGTCCATGCCATTTTCTCACTTCGTCCCAGCCTACCCTTACCCCTCCCCGTGTCCTCAAGTCCATTCTCTAGTAGGTCTGTGTCTTTATTCCTGTCCCGCCCCTAGGTTTTTCATAATCATTGTTTTTTTAGATTCCATAAATATGTGTTAGCATACGGTATTTGCTTTTCCCTTTCTGACTTGCGTCACTCGGTATGACAGACTCTAGGTCCATGCACCTCATTACTAATAACTCAATTTCATTTCTTTTTATGGCAGAGTAATATCCCATTGTATATATGTGCCACATGTTCTTTATCCATTCATCTGTCAATGGACACTTAGATTGCTTCCATGTCCTGGCTATTGTAAATACAGCTGCAATGAACATTGTGGTACAGGACTCTTGAATTATGGTTTCCTCAGGGTATATGCCCAGTAATGGGATTCCTGGGTCGTATGGTAGTTCTATTTTTAGTTTTTAAAGGAACCTCCATACTGTTCTCCATAGTGGCTTTATCAATTTACATTCCCACCAGCAGTGCAAGAGGGTTCCTTTCTCCACACTCTCTCCAGCATTTATTGTTTTGTAGATTTTTTGATCATGGCCATTCTGACCGGTGTGAGATGATACCTCCTTGTAGTTTGATTTGCCTTTCTCTAATGATTAGTGATGTTGAGCATCTTTTCATGTTTTTATTGGCAATCTGTATATCTTCTTTGGAGAAATGTTTATTTAGGTCTTCTGCCCATTTTGGGATTGGATTTTTTGTTTTTTAGTATTGAACTGCATGAGCTGCTTGTAAATTTTGGAAATTAATCATTTGTCAGTTGCTTCATTTACAAACATTTTCTCCCATTCTGAGAGTTGGGGTGAGAGGGATGGAAGAAGGAGAAAATTCATGAGAAAAGAGGGTCTAGAGAAAGCACAGTAAAATGAAAAGGAATTAAATAATTTCAGAATGGCTGAGACAGAGTATACGGTGGAAATTGAAGATGAATGAGGCTGGGGAGCTAGATGGGGATGGGATTACATGACAGCAATAACCCAAAGCCATGATAGTATGTTGAGGGCAGAGATTTGAGAGTCAGTTTACTGTTTTAAGAAGGGGAATGAAATGATAGAATTTGTGTTTTGAAAATATTACCTTGACTGCAACATGGAAAATAGAATTAACTTGGGTAAGGCTGGAGATGGGGAAACCACTTAGAATCAGTTGTATTTGTGAAGGTGAGAGATGATGATAGCCTATATAAGAGGAGAAGAAATAAGATTGAATGGAAGCAGATTTCAGGCATATTTAATAGAATGAATAAACAGAATTAAATAATAGATTTAATAGGGATTAGGAAGAGTTACATATGACTCTCAAATTATTGGCCTGGGCAACTAGACAGGTGGGGGTACCATCCACTTACATAAGGAGATTTGAGAGTCATCTGTGCAGAGATGCCAAGTGAAGCCATGGGAAAAAATGAGATAGTCCAGAGAGAATGTAAGCCTAGGATGGAAAATAGTTTACGACACAGCAAGTGGTTCTAAACCTTTTTTTGTCCCATTAACCCCTTCAGCAGTCTGGCGAAGCCTAAAGGACACATTTTTAATGTTTTTTTAATTATATATTTGTGTGTGTATACCAATGTACATGATATATATGCATATACATACACATAATATGTAATCATGTTTAGTATATATAATATAATTTAGTATATAATAATATAATTAGAGAAAAATCTTATGGAAATAGTTATCAAAATATTTAAAAACTTTTGTTAGAAACAAAAATATGTATTTTTTAATTTTTTAATATTTTTTAACATTTTATTGGAGTATAACTGTTTTACAATGGTGTGTTAGTTTCTGCTTTACAACAAAGTGAATCAGTTATACATATACATATGTTCCCATATCTCTTCCCTCTTGCATCACCCTCCCTCCCACCCTCCCTATGCCACCCCACTAGGTGGTCACGAAGCACAGGGGTGATCTCCCTGTGCTATGTGGCAGCTTCCCACTAGCTATCTAATTTACATTTTGTAGTGTATATATGTCCATGCCACTCTCTCACTTCGTCACAGCTTACCCTTCCCCCTCCCCATATCCTCAAGTACATGCTCTCGTAGGTCTGTGTTTTGTTCCTGTCCTACCACTAATCTCTTCATGACATTTTTTTTTCTTAGATTCCATATATATGGGTTAGCATATGGTATTTGATTTTCTCCATCTGACTTACTTCAATCTGTATGACAGACTCCAGGTCTATCCACCTCATCACAAATAACTCATTTTCATTTCTTTTTATGGCTGAGTAATATTCCATTGTATATATGTGCCACATCTTCTTTATCCATTCATCTGATGTTGGACACTTAGGTTGCTTCCATCTCCTGGCTATTGTAAATAGAGCTGCAATGAACATTGTGGTAGATGACTCTTGCTGAATTATGGTTTTCTCAGGGTATATGCCCAGGAGTAGGATTGCAGGGTTGTATGGTAATTCTATTTGTAGTTTTTTAAGGAACCTCCATACTGTTCTCGATAGTGGTTGTATCAGTTTACATTCCCACCAGCAGTGCAAGAGTGTTCCCTTTTCTCCACACCCTCTACAGCATTTATTGTTTCTAGAGTTTTTGATGATGACCAATCTGACCAGTGTGAGATGATATCTCATTGTAGTTTTGATTTGCATTTCTCTAATGATTAATGATGTTGAGCATTCTTTCATGTGTTTGTTGGCAATCTGTATATCTTCTTTGGAGAAATGTCTATTTAGTTCTTCTGCCCATTTTGGGGTTGGATTGTTTGATTTTTGTTATTGAGCTGCATGAGTTGCTTATAAATTTTGGAGATTAATCCTTTGTCAGTTGCTTCATTTGCAAATATTTTCTCCCATCCTGAGGGTTGTTTTTGGTCTTTGTTATGGTATCCTTTGCTGTGCAAAAGCTTTTAAGTTCCATTAGGTCCCATTTGTTTGTTTTTGTTTTTATTTCCAATTCTCTCCAAGGTGGGTCAAAAAGGATCGTGCTGTGATTTATGTCAGAGTGTTCTGCCTAAGTTTTCCTCTAAGAGTTTGATAGTGTCTGGTCTTATTAAAGACCTTATTTCGGTTTTTAACCCATTCTGAGTTTATTTTTGTGTATGGTGTTAGGGAGTATTCTAATTTCATAAATTTACATGTAGCTGTCCAGTTTTCCCAGCACCACTTATTGAAGAGGCTGTCTTTTCTCCACTGTATATCCTTCCCTCCTTTATCAAAGATAAGGTGACCATGTGTGTGTTGGTTTATCTCTGGGCTTTCTATCCTGTTCCATTGATCTATATTTCTGTTTTTGTGCCAGTACCATACTGTCTTGATTATTGTAGTCTTGTAGTATAGTCTGAGGTCAGGGAGCCTGATTCCTCCAGCTCCATTTTTCGTTCTCAAGATTGCTTTGGCTATTCGGGGTCTTCTTTGTTTCCATAAAAATTGTGAAATTTTTTGTTCTAGTTCTGTAAAAAATGCCAGTGGTAATTTGATAGGGATTGCATTGAATCTGTAGATTGCTTTTGGTAGTAGAGTCATTTTCACAATGTTGATTCTTCCAATCCAAGAACATGGTATATTTCTCCACCTATTTGTATCATCTTTAATTTCTTTCATCAGTGTCTTATAGTTTTCTGCATACAAGTCTTTTGTCTCCTTTGGTAGGCGTATTTCTAGATATTTTATTCTTATTGTTGCAATGGTAAGTGGGATTGTTTTCTTAATTTCAATCTTAGATTTTTCATCATTAGTGTATAAGAATGCCAGAGATTTCTGTGCGTTTATTTTATATCCTGCTACTTTCACAAATTCATTGATTAGCTTTAGTAGTTTTCTGGTAGCATCCTTAGGATTCTCTATGTATACTATCATGTCATCTGCAAACAGTGACAGTTTTACTTCTTCTTTTCCTATTTGGATTCCTTTTCTTTCTTTTTTTTTTTCTCTGATTGCTGTGGCTAGAACTTCCAAAACTATGTTGAATAAGACTGATGAGAGTGGGCAACCTTGTCTTGTTCCTGATCTTAGTGGAAATGGTTTCAGTTTTTCACCATTGAGAACAGTGGTGACTGTGGGTTTGTCATATATGGCCTTTATTATATTGAGGAAAATTCCCTGTATACCTACTTTCGGCAGGGTTTTTATCATAAATGGGTGTTGAATTTTGTCAAAAGCTTTCTCTGCATCTATTGAGAGGATCATATGTTTTTTCTACTTTAGTTTGTTAATATGGTGTATCACATTGATTGATTTGCATATATTGAAGAATCCTTGCATTCCTCGATTAAACCCCACTTGATCATGGTGTATGATCCTTTTAATGTGATGTTGGGTACTGTTTGCTAGTATTTTGTTGAGGATTTTTGCATCTATGTTCATCAGTAATATTGGCCTATAGTTTTCTTTTTTTTTGACGTCTTTGTCTGGTTTTGGTATCAGGGTGATGGTGGCCTCATAGAATGAGTTTGGGAGTTTCCCCCCCTCTGCTATCTTTTGGAAGAGTTTGACAAGGATAGGTGTTAGCTCTTCTCTAAATGTTTGATAGAATTCGCCTGTGAAGCCATCTGGTCCTGGGCTTTTGTTAGTTGGAAGATTTTGAATCACACTTTCAATTTCAGTGCTTGTGATTGGTCTGTTCATATTTTCTATTTCTTCCTGGTTCAGACTCGGCACCTTGTGCATTTCTAAGAATTTGTCCATTTCTTCCAGGTTGTCCATTTTATTGGCATGCAGTTGCTTGTAGTAATCTCTAATAATCTTTTGTATTTCTGCAGTGTCAGTTGTTACATCTCCTTTTTCATTTCTAATTCTATTGATTTGGGTCTTCTCCCTTTTATTCTTCATGAGTCTGGCTAATGGTTTATCAATTTTATTTAACTTCTCAAATAACCAGCTTTTAGTTTTATTGATCTTTGCTACTGTTTCCTTCATTTCTTTTTCATTTATTTCTGATCTGATCTTTATGAGTTCTTTCCTTCTGCTAAATTTGTTTTTTTTTGTTGTTTTTCTTCTTTCTCTAACTGCTTTAGGTGCAAAGTTAGGTTGTTCATTCGAGATGTTTCCTGTTTCTTAAGGTAGGACTGTATTGCTATAAACTTCCCTCTTAGAACTGCTTTTGCTGTATCCCATAGGTTTTGGGTCGTCGTGTCTCCATTGTCATTTGTTTCTAAGTATTTTTTGATTTCCTGTTTGATTTCCTCAGTGATCACTTCGTCATTAAATAGTGTATTGTTTAGCCTCCATGTGTTTGTATTTTTTCCAGATTTTTTCCTGTAATTGATATCTGGTCTCATAGCATTGTAGTACGAAAAGATACTTGATACTATTTCAATTTTTGTAAATTTACCAAGGCTAGATTTGTGACCCAATAGATGATCTATCCTGGAGAATGTTCCTTGTGCATTTGAGAAAAATGTGTATTCTGTTGTTTTTGGATGGAATGTCCTATAAATACCAATTAAGTCCATATTGTGTAATGTATCATTTAAAGCTTGTGTTTCCTTATTTATTTTCATTTTGGAAGAACTGTCCATTGGTGAAAGTGGGGTGTTAAAGTCCCCTACTATGATTGTGTTGCTGTCAATTTCCCCTTTTATGGCTGTTAGTATTTGCCTTAAGTATTGAGGTGCTCCTATGTTGGGTGCGTAAATATTTACAATTGTTATATCTTCTTCACAGATCGATCCCTTGATCATTATGTAGTGTCCTTCTTTGTCTCTTGTAATGGTTTTTATTTAACAGTCTATTTTGTCTGATATGAGAATTGCTACTCCAGCTTTCTTCTGATTTCCATTTGCATGGAATATCTTTTTTGGTCCCCTCACTTTCAGTCTGTATGTGTCCCTAGGTCTGAATTGGGTCTCTTGTAGACAGCATATATATGGGTCTTGTTTTTGTATCCATTCAACCAGTCTGTGTCTTTTGGTGGGAGCATTTTATCCATTTACATTTAAGGTAATTATCGATATGTATGTTCCTATTACCATTTACTTAATTGTTTCTGGTTTGCTCTTGTAAGTCTTTTCCTTCTCTTGTGTTTCTTGTCTAGAGAAGTTCCTTTAGCATTTGCTGTAAAGCTGGTTTGGTGGTGCTGAACTCTATCAGCTTTTGCTTTTCTATAAAGGTTTTAATTTTTTCATGAAATCTGTTTGAGATTCTTGCTGCGTAGAGTAATCTTGGTTGTAGGTTTTTTTCCTTCATCACTTTAAATATGTCCTGCCACTCCCTTCTGGCTTGTAGAGTTTCTGCCGTAAGATCAGATGTTAACCTTATGGGGATTCCCTTGTGTGTTATTTGTTGTTTTTCCCTTGCTGCTTTTAATATGTTTTCTTTGTATTTAATTTTTGACAGTTTGATTATTATGTGTCTTGGCATGTTTATCCTTGCGTTTATCCTGTATGAGACTCTCTGTGCTTCCTGGACTTGATTGACTATTTACTTTCATATATTAGGGAAGTTTTCAACTATAATCTCTTCAAATATTTTCTCAGTCCTTTTCTTTTTCTCTTCTTCTTCTGGGACCCCTATAATTCGAATGTTGGTTTGTGTAATGTTGTCCCAGAGGTCTCTGTGTCTGACCTCAGTTCTTTTCCTTCTCTTTTCTTTATTCTGCTCTGCAGTAGTTATTTCCACTCTTTTATCTTCCCGGTCACTTATCCATTCTTGTGCCTCAGTTATTCTGCTATTGATCCCATCTAGAGTATTTTTCATTTCATTTATTGTGTTGCTCATCGTTGCTTGCTTCCTCTTTATTTCTTCTAGGTCCTTGTTAACTGTTTCTTGGAACTTGTCTATTCTATTTCCAAGATTTTGAATCATCTTTACTATCATTATTCTGAATTCTTTTTCAGGTAGACTGCCTATTTCCTCTTCATTTTTTAGGTCTCTTGTGTTTTTATCTTGCTCCTTCATCTGCTGTGTGTTTTTCGGTGTTCTTGTTTTGTTTATCTTACTGTGTTTGGGGTATCCTTTTTGCAGGCTGCAGTTTTGTAGTTCCTGTTGTTTTTGGTGGCTGTCCCCAGTGGCTAAGGTTGGTTCAGTGGGTTGAGTAGGTTTCCTGGTTGTGGGGACTAGTGCCTCTGTTCTGGTGGATGAGGCTGGAAGTTGTCTTTCTGGTGAGCAGGTCCACGTCTGGTGGTGTGTTTGGGGATGTTGGTAATCTTATTATTATTTTAGGCAGCCTCTCTGCTAATGGATAGGGCTGTAGTCCTGTCTTGCTATTTGTTGGGTATAGGGTCTCCAGCACTGTTTGTTGCTGATCCTTGAGTGAAGCTGGGTCTTGGTGTTGAGATGGAGATCATGGGAGATTTTCACCATTTGATATTGTGTGTCGATGTGAGGTCTCTTGTGGACCAGTGTCCTGAGGTTTGTTCTCCCACCTCAGAGACACAGCCCTGACACCTGGCTGGAGCACCAAGAGCGTTTAATCCACACGGCTCAAAATAAAGGGAGAAAAAAGTAGAAAGGAAAGGAAGGAAGGAAGGAAGGAGGAGGGAGGGAAGATAGGAAGGGAGGAAGGAAGGATGGAAGAAATGATGGAAGAAATAAAGGAAGGAAGAAAGCAAGAAAGGAAGGAAGGAAGAGAGGAAGATAGGGAGGAAGGAAGAGAGGAAGGAAGGGAGGAAGAAATGGAACAAGGAAGGGAGGAAGAAAGGAAGGAAGGTAGGGTGGAAGGAAGGGAGGAAAGAAGGGAGGAAGGAAGGAAGAAAGGAAGGAAGGAGGGAAGAAAAGAAGGAAGAAAGGAAGAAGACAAAATAAAGTAGGATAAAATATAGTTATTAAAATAAAAAATAATTATTAAGAAGAAAAATTTCTCTTGAAAAAAATCAGGGTTGGTCTAACCCTAGGACAAATGGTGAAAGCAAAGCTATACAGACAAAATCTCACACAGCAGCGCACACATGCACACTCACAAAAAGAAAAAAAAGGGGAAAATAATAGTATATCTTGCTCCCAAAGTCCACCTCCTCAACTTGGGATATTTCGCTGTCTATTCAGGTTTTCCACAGATGTAGGGCACTTCAAGTTGATTGTGGAGTTTTAATCCACTGCTTCTGAGGCTGCTGGGAGAGACCTCCCCCTCTCCTCTTTGTTCACACAGCTCCTGGAGTTCAGCTTTGACTTGGCCCCACCTTTGTGCAAAGGTCGTCCGAGGGCGTCTGATCTTCACTCAGACAGGACGGGGTTAAAGGAACAGCTTATTCAGGGTTCTGGCACAGTCCCGGGGGAGGGAGGGGCACGGATGTGAGGCGAGTGTGTGGCAGCAGAGGCCGGCGTGACACTGCACCAGCCCGAGGCACGGTGTGCGTTCTCCCGGGGAAGCTGTCCCTGGATCCCGGGACCCGGGCTGTGGTGGGCTGCACAGGCTCCTGGTAGGGGCCGTGTGGAGAGTGACCTGTGCTCGCACACAGGCCTCTTGGTGGCGGCAGCAGCAACCCTAGCGTACCACACCCTTTTCTGCTGTCAGTGCTGACAACTGCGGCTCACACCCGTTTCTGGAGCTCTTTTATGCGGTGAGCTTAATCCCCTCTCCTCTCGCACCAGGAGACAAAGAGTCAAGAAAATGTCTCTTGTCTCTTCGGTAGCTCTGTGCCCGTTTCTGGAGCTCCTTTATGTGGTGCGCGTAAACCCCTCTCCTCGGGCACCAGGAGGCAAAGAGGGAAGAAAAGGTCTCTTGCCTCTTCGGCAGCTCCAGACTTCAAACAGACTCCCTCCCGGCTAGCCTTGGCGCACTAACCCCTTCAGGCTGTGTTCATGCTGCCAACCCCAGTCCTCTCCCTGGGATCCGACTGAAGCCCGAGCCTCAGCTCCCAGCCCGCGCCCATCCCGGCGGGTGAGCAGACAAGCCTCTCGGGCTGGTGAGTGCCGGTCGGCACCGATCCTCTGTGGGAATCTCTCCGCTTTGCCCTCTGCACCCTGTTGCTGCGCTCTCCTCCACGGCTCTGAGCTTCCCCCTCCACCACCCGCAGTCTCCGCCCACGAAGGGGCTTCTAGTGTGTGGGAACCTTTCCTCCTTCACGGCTCCCTCCCACTGGTGCAAGTCCCGTCCCTATTCTTTTGTCTCTGTTTATTCTTTTTTCTTTTGCCCTACCCAGGTACATGGGGAGTTTCTTGCCTTTTGGGAGGTCTGAGGTCTTCTGCCAGCGTTAGGTGGGTGTTCTATAGGAGAAGTTCCACGTGTAGATGTATTTCTGAAGTATCTGTGTGTAGGAAGGTGATCTCCGTGTCTTACTCTTCCACCATCTTCTCGCCTATACCCCAAATATATATTTTTATTAACACATTAAATCACAAGATCTATTGGGCCTAATAATCACCTTAATTTCAAAGTAATGAGGGCATCAAATGATATTCTGGGATATTGTTAACAACCGTGATGCAACATAAAATTATCTGATTTCTATTGATGACAAAGTTATAGGTATTGTTCATAGTGTTTTAATCTTTTAAAGATAATACTAACCTTTTTGACTTCAACTCTGAGAGGTTAGTGAAAATAAAGATGTGATTCTCCTCCATCCAAATCATATGAATATTATCCTTGTGCTCTTTGAGGTCTGTGGACTCCAGATTAACAGGCAATTAGAGCCCTGATAAACAATGATACTTAACGGGATGTGCAGAGTAGGAGGAGCTCAAAAAGGAGGCCAAACTCGAGGTGTGAGAGAAATAAGATAAAAACCAGAATGTAATGTTATAATGGAAAGGAAGGAAAGAAGGTATTTCCAGAAGAGGTAGTGATTCCTGGTGGTGAATGCCACAGAGATTTCAAGTAAAGTAAGAACTGAGAAGTGTTCTTCAGATTTAGCAGGAAAGAGCTCAATGTTAGACTTGACAAGAGATTTCAGTGATGGTATTATGTGTGCTGTTCATGGTAGTGATGGTAGTTAGCTAAATTTCAGTAGGTTAAAGAGTGATTTGTAGGTGGTGAAAGGCAGATGGCAAACAAAAATATTTTTCTGGAAAGGTGACAATATAAAGGACAATGTGTAGATGGAAACATGGTTTCAAAAGAAAGATTTTTGTTTTTTACTTTTGATAGCAGACAGACATAGAGAACAAATGTATGGATACCAAGGAGGAAGGGGGGTGGTGAGATGAATTGGGAGACTGGGATTGACATATATATATACTATTTATACTATGTATAAAATAGATAACTAATGAGAACCTAGCATATAGCACAGGAAACTCTTCTCAGTGCTCTATGGTGACCTAAAGGGGAAGGAAATTCACAAAAAGAGGGGATATATGTATATGTATAGCTGATTTACTTTGCTGTACAGCAGAAAGTAGCACATCATTGTTAAGCAACTATACTCCAATAAAAATTAATAAAAAATAAAATTAAAATTAAAAAAAATTAAAGATAGCAGACAGTTGATCATATATAAATGCTTATAGAAAGTGTCTATCATGTTAAAAGGAGCATAAATACATTGAGTGGTGTTTGGAGAAGGGGCAGAGGAGGAGAGGGACTAGAATCATGAAAAAATGCTTTGAACTTTCCAAAGTACAAAGCTATCCAGAACGAAGAACGATAATATCTATTTAAAGACTGAGAAGTCTACGGTAGTATAGCCCTTCCTAGGTCAGCAGCATGTCTCATCTAGCCATTTTCCTGTGTTTTTCTGCTCTACTGTCTCCTCTGCCTTACTCTTTCTTGCTTAAGATACATTCCTTGAGAGTGAACTTAAACCTCCAGGAATATTTTTTTCTTGTATATCTTGATAGTGTGACTGCTGTAAGTTTTAGTCTTTGATTATATCAGGAAAGTCTGAATATCCAGTGCCCTACCCTGGGATTTACATTTTTATAACCTCCTCATCTGTAATTTTCTTCAATTTACAGGTTTTTTTCTCTATATTATTGAAGTTTTTCTGTGTTAGATGAAAGTCCATGTTAAAACAAGCAAGGAGTGTGTAAAGCTTTGCTTCCTTAATTGTTCTGCAGGTTTCAGTATTACTAAGAATATATTGTTTAGCCATTTTTTACAAAAATCTTATATTTTTCCACACCCAGCCTAACATGCATAATCTATGAAGTACATTTAACAGTATGTTGAAAACACACTTCAGTTTTTAAATAATGTTTAGGGATGTTGTACCCTTTCTTCTCTTACCTTATAAATCATTATCTTTATTTTTGCCCTTGATATATATATTTAACAAAGCATTTGTGAGCAAATGTAACTCCCATGGATGCAAATATATGTTATATGAAGGTAGGTCACATTGTCCCTGATCAAGAATGTGGGCTCTGGAGCCAGACTGTCTACTTTTGAATCCTGCCTCCACCACTAACTAGCTGTGTGACCTTTGGACAAGTTATTTAACCTCTTCATTGCTCAGTTTTCACATCTTTAAATGGAGATAATAGTGATACAGTTTTCATAAAGTTGCTGGGAAGATAAAATGAGTCAGAGTAGATATAAATTTAAGATGATGCCTGGCAAATAGTAAAACACTTAATAAATGTTTGCTGTAAGGGCAATTTAGTTTTGCTACATAAGTCAAAAAATGCTTCATCATTTTATTGAACATGAATCTGCTGTCTGTAAACCAGTGCTAACTGGGTTTTGTTGGCTGAATGGTGACCCTGAAAAAGATAGATCCATTCCTTGATTCCAGGGACCTGTGAATATTGCTTGATGTGGTAAAAGTGAATATTACCTTATATGGCAAAAGAAGTGATTAAGTTAAGGATTTTGAGAGGAGTTTATCCTGGATTATCCCAGTGGGTCCTAAATCCAATGACAAGAGTCCTTTTTAGAGTAAGGCAGAGGAACATTAGACAGACAGAAGAGGAAGAGGCAATGTGCCTATGGAGGCAGAGCCAAGAGTAATGCAGTGACAAGAAAAGAAAAGCCTGGAGCCCCCAGAGGCTGAAAATGGCAAGGAATGGATTCTCCCTTAGAGGAAGTGCAGCCCTGATGACACCTTGATGTCAGACTTCTGACCTCCATAACTGAGTAAAAATACATATCTTCTGTTTTAAACCACCGAGTTTGTGTTAATTTGCTGACTGTCCTAGGAAATTAACACACTGGAACAAGTTGGTTAGTTTACTCGTGTTTCTTTGACTAGTCTTTCTTTTTAACCTGTTACTAAGCATTCTGTTCGATGTTTTCAACCCTCTCAATTTACTGTCTACAGGATTTTTGGACTGGTAGAGGAAAGCAACTCCAGTGTTAATTTTTCAACACACAAAGGAAAAAGTTTAGTTCTCACTCTTATTATCATCAGCAGCAGCATTATCATTTTTTATTTAACAAAGAGCTACCATTTGTTTAGAAAGTGTGCATCATGATAGTTCACACTTTATTCCTTGACATAATTGCTTTTCTTCTTTTTCTTCCTCACTTAGCTTTTCGGTACATATATATTTGATTTAGTTACTCACTATTCCATGTTTTCTCTCTGTGCTACTCCTCTACCCTTGAATCCTTGCCTAAAGAGATCAACAACCATATTGTTGCAATCTATTTTATTGCTTTGCATTTCATAATATTTTCACATAAATGCTAATCTAATCCATATATTAACTCTCAGGTAGTCATGTCAGAAATTAACATTGCTTTTTGTAGATGAGGAAACTGAGACTTAGAAAGGGGAAAGAAGAAGAGCTGGCTTTAAACCAGGTTCATTGTTTCTTCTATCACACCAAACTTACTGCTCTAGCCCTGTGCTCTTTCAGCTTTTGTGGGCACATAATCATCAGGGGACCTTGTTAAAATATTGATTATGATTCTGTACATCTGGGATAGGACCTGAAATTCTGCATTTCTATTAACTTCATAGGTGATGGCTATGCTACTGTTTTGTAGAGCACACTTTGAGTAGCAAGGAGCATTTAGTTGATAGATTTATAATAAAAACTAGAAACCAAAACTTTAAAATTATAAAGTCTATAGCTTTAAACTTTATATGCTGGTTCATGGCCATGTTTGCAAACCAAAAGAAAATTACAGGTATTTGGTGTCAAAAATACAAGTATAAAGGTTTTTACAAGTGCTCCAAACGTTCCCTTGTAGTTTTTTCAGTTATTTGTGAAAGATGCCCCCCAAAATGAGACATTTATCACGTGTTTGTTTATACAGAGCATATTATTCATATACAAAATTCTGATTATACATACTATGAATAAAAACAGATGTGGCATATTAGCTCTCACAGAACAATTCGATGATACGGTATTTTTTTTAACTTGGAAGGTTAGCTGTTCATTTAGCCCATTTGCCATTTATAAATCATTGTGTTAGTATTTCATTAGTTTACATAGTGTTTTAATATGACTTGGAGCAGTAGGGTGCATAATTGTTTGAATGTTTCTTTCCACTGACTGCACAGCATTTCTTCTTCCTGAACCTGAGAAAGTGTTTTCTTCTACCTGACACTTAATGAGCGAATTTCTAGTCATTTGGCAACAAATACATACAATTTACAACACATTTCATTCATATAATTAGGATTTTAAATGAAGCAGACTGCCAAATAATATTAGGACAGCAGATGCACAAGGACAATAGTCTTCTCATTATTCTGTATTTTATGGTGCACTCATCTTGTCCTTATCCTCTTTCTCTCCCCCTCCCCTGCTGCCCCCCATCTGTCTCTCTATCTCTCTTTCTCTCTATCTCAATCTAAGATATCATAGAAGTGAATCAAACCAGTGAATCAGTTTTTCCTCTCACCAAGAATGTAATGCTAACAGAATCAAGATAAGAACTAAAAGTAAATGACCCTTTCTTTGTTTTCCTTGTAATTTCAATTATTAATATGTAATGGGAAAGGATCTTGAGAGTTGAACTTAAAATAGTGACTTACAGTACCCTGCAGAAAAAAGTCAAATATTCTGAGCAACAATAATACACTCACTTGAGAAATGATAGACATTATTTTTTACACTTAGAAAAAGATGTTCCTTCAAAACCTAGATGACTAAGACATCATTCAGCCATGATTAAAGGTTATGTCCTTGAGTCTTTGTGGTTTTTCTTACATCTGTTTGGCTGCACGGAGTCTTTAGTTATGGCACACGGTATCCTTGTTGTGGTGTGCTGGATCTTTGGTTGTGGCATGTGAGATCTTTAGTTGCAGCATGCAGGATCTAGTTCCCTGAGCAAGGATTGAACCCAGGCTCCCTGCATTGGGAGCACGGATTCTAACAAGGGTATTTTTGTTCTTCAACTCATTATCACTAGGGAAACAGCAGTTCTAAAACTCTAGTAAGCTTAAAAGTTGCTTGAGTATCAATGAATGCATAATATATTTAACCTGGCATTTTCATTCCTACCTCCAATTTTTAAAAATTCTATTTTTTCCATTAGTATCTATCTTTGCTATTTTTATCTTCAGTAGGACAAAGCCTTATGTAGTGAGACACTTCACTGGTAAACATTTACCTACAAGTATAGTGGCATGCACAGGACAGATGAAAAGATATGGGAAAAAGACTTCCATGTGTTCCATATATTATAAAAAGAAGCATGAACTCTCATTTGTGTATTTAAGAATTCATAGTCTTATATTCATATTCAGTCTCCTGAACTAATTTGTTTCTACCTAACTGCTGCTTTGTTCACCTACCCCAGAATGTTTTGAAAGACAGAAAATAAGGTTCCTTACTGTTCTTGATATAGATTTGTCTTCCCACCCAGAAAGATCTCAGTCAGATGGAAAGGGGAGATAGGTTTTTAAAATGTCCCAGATTCAAACATGAATGATAGGATCCATCTGGTAGCAGGAAAAAGGAGAATGATTCTGAAATAGATGTTGCTGCATCAATTCTGACATGCAAATACTTATTTCTTTCTAAATATACACTATTGAGAGTAAAGTGTTAACAATTCCTCATGTTATTTACTTACCTTAAGATGCATATATTTGTAAATTATCAATTTGCCCCTATTCTTAGGTACTAATTCATTACATTTACATCACTAATAAACTTTGTATAATATTTTAATAGGTAACTATTTAACAGGGTAAACTTATTATAGGAATGGAAAATTTTTAAAAGGACAAATTTTCCGTTAGCATTAAGCAAAATTCAGTTTCTTGCTATTATGAATTTCAAATAATACTCAAAAGTGTGCATGCACATGACAGAATAATAAGATCATTTTGATCTTAGTTAATTAGGGAGCAGAAATGATGGAGATTAATCCTGATCTCTGCCACTGGCTTCCTTTATGACCATGACCGCACATTTCCTGCCTTCTTTTTATAGTTGGGATAATAATAAGCCTAATCTTTCTTAGAGGATTCGATATAAAAGCACAGAATACTTCCTCTTTTTAACACTCACTGAATCTTCATGGAGGGAATAAAGGGCTCCAAGTCATCAAACCTGCAGTGAATGAAATGCCGGTGGCTTCAAATCTTGGGTACATCAGTTCAAGGTTCCTGTTGACCATGAAAGATTGCTCTTCAATATAGAAACATGCACAGAAGAGGAGGAGAGCGAACTCAGGTAAGATAGTGGCTAGAGAGATTATTTTGAAGGAAAATGGTTCTAAGGGACTCAGAAAAGACAATTAGACTGTACTTCTTGAAAGCCAGGAACAATATCTTATTTAACTTGTATTCACGAGGTCTAACATAGTGCTTAGCACATAGTAACCTTTTAATAAATTTTTGTTAAAGTGAATTCAGAACAAAAATTAAACTTTTTGAATTAGTTGGAGAGGTCTTTTGCTTTGAGGAAAATGTTTCAGGCGACCATTTTCATACTGAATTAGTTGGGGATTGACATAGCAGATGTTAACCATTGCACTTGGAAATTAGGCCTTTTTGTAAAATGAAGCAATATGTTGCTAAATTTGTCTAATCTAATTTCCTTCCTTTATTAAATACACAGAATTGATTGCTGTCAGCTCCTTCATCCTTTGAGTAATATTAAAAAAACTGTACTAGTCTACCAACTGTGACTATATAGCAAAGAGAAACTTAAGCATTTACTAGAACATTCAAAATAAATAATATCTTTGATATCGTCAGTAGTTTGAAACCCTTACTAGTTAACATACAGTTTTGAGGTCTGACACCACAAATTACAGGAAGGTCCTCAGATGGAGCATAGTTTAAAAAGCTGCTGATGTGGGAGCTTCACCCAGACTTGAGGAGAGCAATGAAGGCAATAGGAATTAGTTGAGATGTCTTTTCAGCTCCTGAGAGCAAGTATAGTCACTTGTGAAAGACACTACTACTCCTATGGAAGGGAAAATGATGGAAGACACAAGAGTTAGGGTGTCATTCCAGTCACTCTATTTGTGTATGTGACATTTCCTTGAAGTCCTTGCAGAGGTAATATTCCAGAGGAGAAGAACTTGTCTCTTTTCGTGTGATGCCACAAAGTCTACATTACCGTGGACTCTGAGTTCTGTGGCTGACCAACATACCTAGGTGCAGTAAGTTGCAAACAGGTGGAAAATCTAAGGTAGCACACTCTCATTGTGAGGAAAAAAGCTTTTCTTGAAAATGTTAATCACTGTCTCTTTTAGGAAACATTTTCAAATTTTCCTGCAATTTCCTTGCATTATTAGGAAATGCTGTGTTATGCTGTGGTAAAAAACAAATCTTGATATCAGTAGCTTAAGACAAACAAAAGTTTATTCTTTGCTCACACCTTTTCTCCTGTGGATTCAGGCAACTCCACGAAGCATTTGTGTGTTGACTTGGCATTCCAGATTGCTTATGGCAACTCTACATCAAGATATGTTTCTCCAATTACTGTAACAGGGAAGGAGCAGTGTAGAAAGTAAAGCATCAACACATTTTATTTGCCAAAGCATGTCATATAGCCACATTTATGGCTATTTTTGCATGGACTCCCTTTCCATTGTTTCACGATTTTTCCTAGGTTGTTAATGGTCTGTGCCACCATGTAACAACAGCTTAACTAAAGCAGACTAACACAGACTAACATGGCAAATCAAAGAAACATATTGTACTTCACCCAATGTCCACTCTTGATATCATCTTCCTCTAAGCTCAGTATGTCCATATGCCCTGTCTTGGGAGTGCTTATTGCATGTATTTCTCACATTTTTGTGCATTTTAGTCTTGTTTCAAGAACTCCAACTCCCCTCACAACTTTTCCATCAAGTTATCATTACATTTTTCTTTTAAGATAAAATCTTACATTTACTGTTTTAGTTCTTCATTTGTTAGTTTAATGTATCATTTTGTAATCAGTGCTATTATTTTATTAGGATTTTTTTAAAAATGTTTGCTTCCCACAACTTACATAGAGTTTGAGTGGATTGCTCAAACATATTTTTCCCCACAGAACCTTTTATTTTCAGTGAGTGCTTCTGCAGACTGTGAAGTTCACTTAATAGTGCACATATTGCTTATAGCAGAAATGTTTGTTTTGCAGTCATTGTTGTTCCAGTACTGGGGAAGTATCAGTAGATATAAGCAGAATGAGGCTGTTGAAGGGGCTTTGCTCTAGCAACCACTCCATCTCAGGTTTGAGGTACACATAGTAGGTCACTATATAAATCAAAGAGGCCCTGGGGACTTTGAGTAGCACAAGAGTAGTCCAGAACTTTGTTTAATAACCAGCCATTTCAAAATGTGTTTGACACCCATTCCATTGTTTCAGTGTTACTCTATATGGCAAGGATCTGCCTGTTGCAAAATACTGGGTAATTAATACTTCCATTTTAATATAATATCCTTTTGTCACATTAAGGCCAGAGTGCTTATAAATTGAGAATTTTGCACCTTTTATTAGGCTATTGCACCTTCTATTACAGTAGAGAGATTCCTGCCATTTTTACATGGAGGATTACTCATCAATGAGAAATGATCACTTAAAATTAATGCAGATTCTTTTTGTCATCTTTATCTCTGATCCTCTCATTATACATACAACTTCACTAGTTAGAGAAACTACCTTTCCATTAAAAAAAAGTTTTATTTAAATGTGAGGATATAGTACCAGTCAGATGCTAATAATATAAAAATAGTTCAATTCATGTAACTTTCACAAATCTTTACAATTTTAACTCCTTACTTGAAAGAAAATTAACTTGACCATAAAAGAATGAGAATAAAGTAAGTGACCAAAAATTAGTGATCATTCTGTTTGTAACCTTGGTAAGAAATATTATTAATAACAGTCACCTTTATTCTTTTTCCTCTAGTAAAAGTATGTGAATGCATTTGTACAGTCACTGGAAGTTCTGTGCAGGCCGTTACTGTCTGTAGAGAGGCTCTTGCAAACCCCATTATATCTAAGATGGGACTATGTTCAAAGTGATCATGACACTTTTTTTTTGGTAATGAAAATTAGAGGATGATGAAACAGGAAGTATTTTCTATTAAAATTGCTTTTGGTTTTATACAAAGACTTAAAATTAAAAGTATGGGATATCCTTAAATATCATATTCCATCTCTCTATCTCTAATTGATTTTTGGTAAAGGAAATGATGAGTGCACTAAACTAGGGCACATTTAAAATTGTTACACTGAGAATTATTGTAACCTGTATGTCTGTATGTTAGATACACTGCAGCTGTACAATGTGACACCTTCCCAGAGAGGTTTACTCTACTTTTGCTTTTTCAGGATTCTGTAGCCCAGGCAAAGGAAGAGATGTCAAAAAGGGCTTGAAAATGATTTATTGTCATGCATAGTCCTTGACTACTAAACTAGATAGTAACACTAGGAAAGCTGCCACAATTTTATGAGATGAATGTAAAATAATAGGTGAACAAGCTTTGGAGTTCTCAAAATGTCCCTTCATCAGTTACCACCTTCATCCTGGAGAAAGGAGCTCTTATTCCTCCAAAGTGGGTGTATCCAATATTTTTCTATTGCAGACACATAAAAGACATTTCATTGTTAAGGTACTTCGACTTTAAAGAAAGGTTTGAGAAAATAGTGTACATGAAGAGCTGTTTATTTGAAATTCTTGCTCTAGAGGGTAACTCAGTTCCTATTAGAAGTTACCAATTAGTCACTGTTTTAGATGGAAGATGCTTTCAAAAATAACAGCAGCATTTCAATATTTAATAGATTCAGTAGAAATATATATTTTAATGTCTAATATACAGCATTGCAACTGTTCTCTTTTGGTAACCATCATATAGCAAACCAAACTGCTGTTACAAAAAAAACGTTCAGGCATAAGAGGCAGGAATTCTGAACCTTATTTTTAAAATGGGAATAACATTTATTTCCTCACAGTTTTGCTGAGAAGCCAAATAAGATAATATATATTAATGTGCTTTGTGATTGTAAAATGTTCTGCAGATATTAATCCTAATTCCAACGTCAAGTACAATAAGCATTATCATTATTTTAAACTCTAGTAAGTGTTCTTTATTCCAGGGTAAGAGAAGAATATCTTTAAATTTTTTTAAAAATTTTATTTATTTATTTTTTAACATCTTTATTGAAGTATAATTGCTTTACAATTGTGTGTTAGTTTCTGCTTTATAACAAAGTGAATCAGTTATACATATACATATGTTCCCATATCTCTTCTCTCTTGTGACTCCTTCCCTCCCACCCTTCCTATCCCACCCCTCTAGGTGGTCAGAGAGCACCAAACTGATCTCCCTGTGCTATGCGGCTGCTTCCCACTAGCTTTGTATTTTACGTTCGGTGGCCACTCTCTCACTTTGTCACAGCTTACCCTTCCCCCTCCCCATATCCTCAAGTCCATTCTCTAGTAGGTTTGCGTCTCCATTCCCATCTTACCCGTAGGTTCTTCATGACCTTTTTTTTTTTCTTAGATTCCGTATATATGAATTAGCATACGGTATTTGTTTTTCTCTTTCTTACTTACGTCACTCTGTATGACAGACTCTAGGTTCACCCACCTCACTACAAGTAACTCCATTTCGTTTCTTTTTATGGCTAATATTCCATTGTATATATGTGCCATATCTTCTTTATCCATTCATCTGCTGATAGACACTTAGATTGCTTCCATGTCCTGGTTATTGTAAATAGAGCTGCAATGAACATTTTGGTACATGACTCTTTTTGAATTATGGTTTTCTCAGGGTATATGCCCAGTAGTAAGATTGCTGGGTTGTATGGTAGTTCTATTTGTAGTTTTTTAAGGAACCTCCATACTGTTCTCCATCGTGGCTGTATCAATTTACATTCCCACCAACAGTACAAGAGGGTTCCCTTTTATCCACACCCTCTCCGGCATTTATTGTTTGTAGATTTTTGATTCTGACCAGTGTGAGATGATGTCTCATTGTAGTTCTGATTTGCATTGAGAGAAGAATATCTTTTATTTCCCCACCAATTGCATGGATTTTCTGGTGAAATCAGGTGTCTATGCCATTTGCTCACTGATAGAGGAAAAAGAAACAAAAATTTAGTCAATAGAATATCTATTTTGTGAAAGGAGAAGGGAATAAAATTGGAACTAGTCCCAGCCATCTGAAGCATTCTTCAAGGGATGCCTTCATTTTTACCTATAACTAAGATTCTGTTCATGTTGTTATGTATTTCTGAACAAATATAAGCGATCAAGGGGAAAAATTATTCTCTGTCTGGCTTTACTTTAGTACTTCTATTTGGCTTTCTGGATCATTCTTCCCTAGGTGAAAATTTCAAAGAAATTTACAATCACTCTGATCATATTCATCCTCTGGGGTAATGTACAGGAGGTCTCAAGGTATGATTAAGAAAAATAGCACAGAACAATTTTTAAATTAATATATCTTTCAAGTATATAACATTTTCTTAAGTAACCATGATTTGAATTTATCTGTTGAATTATTTCAGGGAATAAAGGATAAAATAATTATAACTTCTAAAGCATATGTGTAAGTATTTGAACATTTGAACTGTTTTATGAATTTTACAATTTGTATTTCTTTGGCATGAATTGTGCTAGTCTGGGTTCAGTCATTGTTTGAAAGAATCTAGTTTTTGTAATAATATCTGTGTATGCATGTGTGTGTCTGTGTGTGTGTTTGTGTGTTTAACTCCAAGCACCAAAAATTTTTGACATATACTCAGTTAAATATCTGGACATGTATTACAATATATAGTACATGATTTTAAGTTATCTATTCATAGATTTTAAAAATAGATTTTCGTTTTATCTGTAGAATTAAGGTTTCACGTTTTTTTCCTCTCTCTTATCCTAAATTAATTTAATTCTTATTATGACTCTACCAAATTAAAGCCTCTGGAATGTGTTATCCAGCCTTATGATTCTATTAATCTCTGTATTAGTAAAGCATATACATAGTTTGAATACATAAGTAAATGTTTTTCAGTTATTAAGAAACAAAAAATTGAAATAATTATTTACATGGATTGAGATAAAAGACCAGATCCCATATACTCTTTCTTTATTTCAACCTTGGCTAAAGCTGTGATGCTGATCCAAAGCTTTCACAAAGATTGACCCTCTCTACCTTGGAAGCAACATCATAGATAAGTGCTGTGATCACAAAGATCAGTGAGTATGCTTTCATTATCCTACTCAATCTCATTTCCTGCTTGGGACAACTAAACTTTTTTTATTGGGGGAAGAGGTGGGAAGAGGGAGTTTCATAGTAAGTTGCACATTGTAAATTAACAATATATTCGTTGAACAAAGGTAAAATCCCTCTAATGCTTTACTTCCCATGTCCTACATCATAACACAAACATTTGTGTTAATGGAGGTATATAAAAATATAGGTGTCCAAATACAAAAATATTTCATCTTTACCTGAGTTATGTGATTATAGTACACAGTCAGGAAAATAGACTTTTAAGGGAATGAAGAGTCTGTGGTAAGCTGTGCAGTAGAATGATATATTTGAGTTTTGTAAAAAGAAGAAACAATTTCAGCACTTCATATCTGTGTGGAAAGCACTGCTGTGGGAGCCATGTAAAATCTGTGCAGGAAGTGGAGGTATAGAAAAATCATACAGGAAAAAAGCCTACTCAAAATAGTCGTGTCTGGATTTGTTAGCTACACTAAAGTGAAAATGAAAGATGATTTTATCTAAGATATTTAAAACAATTTGATTTCATTACCATTATCTTACTGACCCTTGTCCATGAATTTAGTTTTTATATAAAATATGAATAATATGTTTATATATGGTTACTAAAATCAGGTCTTATAAATGTTTTTAATTAAAAAAATTAGAGTTATGAACATTAAGTATAATACTTTTATTGTACCTAGGTTTTTAAAAAAAATTTCATTGAAATGTAGTTGATTTACAATGTTGTGTTAGCTTTAGTTGTACAGCAAAGTGATTCAATTTATATATATATATATATATATATATATATATATATACACATATATATCTGTGTGTATACATATCTATATACTGGGTTCATCTGCTTTAAGTAAAAAGACAAATTTTTCATTTTCACTAAGAATTTTATTGAACAATGTATTCACTAATCAAATGAACTTTTTGGCCAACCCAATATATATATATTATTTTTTAGATTCTTTCCCATTATAGGTTTTCACAAGATATTAAGTATAGTTTCCTGTGCTATACAGTAGGTCCTTATTGGTTATCTATTTTACATATAGTAATGTGTATATTTTAATCCCAAACTCCTAATTTATCCCTCCCCTCCTTTCCCCTTTGGTAACCATAAGTTTGTTTTCTATGTCTGTGAGTCTATTTCTGTTTTGTAAATAAGTTCATTTGTATCATATTTTAGATTCCACATATAAGTGATATCAAATGGTATTGGTCTTTCGCTTTCTGACTTACTTCACTTAGTATGATAATCTCTAGGTCCATCCATGTTGCTGCAAATGGCATTATTTTATCCTTTTTAATAGCTGAGTAATATTCCACTGTGTATATATATATATATATATATATATATATATATATATATATATATATACCACATCTTTATCCATTCATCTGTCAATGGACATCTGGGTTGTTTCCATGTCTTGGCTATTGTAAACAGTGCTGCTATGAACATTGGGGTGCATGTATCTTTTTGAATTATAGTTTTTTCTGGATATTTGCCCATGAGTGGGATCACTGGATCATATGGTAACTCTATTTTTAGTTTTCTAAGGAACCTCCATACTGTTCTCCATAGTGGCTGCACCAATTTACATTCCCAGCAACAGTGTAGGAGGGTTCTTTTTTCTCCACAGATGTTTTGATGATGGCCATTCTGACTGGTGTGAGGTGATACCTCTTTGTAGTTTTGATTTGCATTTCTCTAATAATTTGCAGTGTTGAGCATCTTTTCATGTGCCTGTTGGCCTTCTGTATGTCTTCTTCGGAGAAATGTCTAAAGGCTTTTTAAATATCAAGTTAAGAATATGGTATCTTTTATGACATTTTGTACTGACCATAACAATAGAGGAGGCTCATATTTCTGTCGTTGTCACTCATTATACAATGTACTTCTATTTATCTCATTTGTGAATTAGATCTTAAGATACCTTCTTCATGTGGTAAAGCTGAAGTAAGGTAGTATATGTAAATTGCATAACCAATGGCTGGTGCTCAGTAAATTGTAGCTGTGGTCATAGTCATCATCATCATCTTTTACAAATGTCAAGGAATTTATTGACATCCTATTTTATTCTTGCTCTTTTCTTAAGTTTGAATATATATATATATATCTGGCATCTTCTGAATTCCTTGACATACCCTTCTTTAAAGCTTTTTATTCTCTGTTTCTAGTTCTACAATAGAAATTGCCAAATTTAGTGTAGTTTAGATGCAGCTGAACCCTAGTGTATAGGGATACTAGAGAAAGTAAGGTTCTTTGTTTCTGTTATTTTCTAGAGTAATTCACAGTCAATGACAACCTAAGTCCTGTTCCTTGGCCTTAAGTGATAGCATAGATAAAACAGTTTATGTTATCTTCTTTCCCCTCCTGAAGTGAATTGCCTGCCATTTACTTATTTTTAAACTTTTCTTGAAGCTTATTTGATGTTTTTTGTTAACTCAAAGAGTCATGTTGTATCTTCTTATGGCTTAACACACCCATATAAATTGGCATTTTTTTTTCTTTTTCCATTTGACTCTGTGCCATTTAAATTACCTGAGGGATAGGAAACAAAGCCAATCCATATAACAATGCACTCTGTTATGCAGGCTTCCCGAAGATTTGTCTGTCCTAAAATAACTTAACATTAGTATCTTCACATAGAATATAAAGCCACACTTGTGCTATCCTTTGAGGGATGCTATAACTCCTCCCCTATCCTCATCTACCCTCTGTCACACTTAAAAATGGCTCCATCCTCAACTTTCAGTACAGTGAATGTGTTAAGCAAATTTTAGAATGCTTTACATCCTAATGGCTTTCTCGGGTTCAGGAGAAACTTATTAATCATCAAAACTCAGGTTAAATTTCACTTTCTCTGGGAACACCTTCTTGATTCCTCGAGGCAATTAAATTTCACCTCATTCTCCCTCTGCTCCCTGCCCACACTTTAGTTGTAGCATCAGATTAATGTACTTGTCCTTACAATAGTTAACACAGTGCCTAGAAGAAAAATGCTTAATACATATGCGTGAACAAATTTTAAGAAATGAATGAGCCAAATGCTTAAGGTAAAGTTTTTATCTCAAGCCTAAAATTCTTCAGCAGGGAATTCTTAATAAGATCTGTATGTGAGTAAGTTTTTTTAGGAAAACCATAATTCAAAAAGAGTCATGTACCAAAATGTTTATTGCAGCTCTATTTACGATAGCCAGGACATGGAAGCAACCTAAGTGTCCATCAACAGATGAATGGATAAGGAAGATGTGGCACATATATACAATGGAATATTACTCAGCCATAAAAAGAAATGAAACTGAGTTATTTGTAATGAGGTGGATAGACCTGGAATCTGTCATACAGAGTGAAGTAAGTCAGAAGGACAAAAACAAATACCGTATGCTAACACATATATATGGAATCTAAAAAAAAAATGTCATGAAGAGATTAGTGGTAGGAGGGAATAAAACACAGACCTACTAGAGCATGGACTTGAGGATATGGGGAGGGGGAAGGGTAAGCTGTGATGATGTGAGAGAGTGGCAGGGACATATACACACTACCAAATGTAAATTAGATAGCTAGTGGGAAGCTACAGCATAGCACAGGGAGTTCACCTCTGTACTTAGTGACCACCTAGAGGGGTGGGATAGGGAGGGTGGGAGGGAGGGTGACAAAAGAGGGAAGAGTTATGGGAACATATGTATATGTATAACTGATTCACTTTGTTGTAAAGGAGAAACTAACCCACTATTGTACAACAGTTATACTCAAATAAAGATGTTAAAAAAAAAAAAAAAAGAAATGAAACTGAGTTATTTGTAATGAGGTGGATAGACCTGGAATCTGTCATACAGAGTGAAGTAAGTCAGAAGGATAAAAACAAATACCGTATGCTAACACATATATATGGAATCTAAAAAAAAAAAAAAAATGTCATGAAGAGATTAGTGGTAGGATGGGAATAAAACACAGACCAACAAGAGTATGGACTTGAGGATCTTGGGAGGGGGAAGGGTAAGCTGTGACGATGTGAGAGAGTGGCAGGGACATATACACACTACCAAATGTAAATTAGATAGCTAGTGGGAAGCTGCAGCATAGCACAGGGAGTTCACCTCTGTGCTGTGTGACCACCTAGAGGGGTGGGATAGGGAGGGTGGGAGGGAGGGTGACACAAGAGGGAAGAGTTATGGGAACATATGTATATGTATAACTGATTCACTTTATTGTAAAGGAGAAACTAACACACTATTGTAAAACAGTTATACTCAAATAAAGATGTTAAAAAAAAAAAAGAATGGATGGTTGTGAGGAGTGAGGGGATTGGAGAATTGTTTCTAATCCCAATGAGAGCGGTGAGTTCTCTGCTGGAAAGAAGTGTAGAAAGGACAGGTAAATAATTCTTACAGTTTTACTTAGAGCCTCCCTTATATGAACCATACCTCTGCATATTTAACCATGAGAAATCACTTACCTTATACAGGATCAAATGTAAAATAGGAATTGCTATCGATGTGAAGAAGGCATAGAAACATAGAAACAAATATATTAAGAAACAAAAACGAGTGACAAAAATTTAAAGCTGCAATAATCTGATTTGTAAATATCCATTTAGAAGGATTCATTTCTTTGGTAAAGAAGCTATGTTTTAATTTTTCATAGAGTATAACATGAAATATTAAAAATTTTGAGTAAAAATGTTACATAAACATAAAACCAGTTATAGTATTGCTCTTGAATGAATGTCTGTCACTCAGATACATGGTTTTCTGCTTATCCACCCATAGTGGGGAATTTGATGGAGGGTTCTTTCTTCTTTTTATTTTTTTCTTTAGCAGTTTCTCAGAAGAACAGAGGTGTTTAGGTGGGTTAATATCTTTCTGAGTGATGAATTCCCATGACGTTATTAACTATGTGCCCACTACTGTTTTGTTTATAGAGCAATCTTTTCTATGAGATTTTCATTCAATTTTTATGTGTTTTGCTTTACTAGAAATAAAATAAATAGAACATTTTTCCATTTAGGGAATATCTTAAGGAATGACATTCAGTTATAGAGCTAGAACTTTATAATAAAACAAAACTGATATAGACACAAGTAGATGTAATACTGAATAATGCATATGGAAATAAAGAAAAAAACACTTTTAGAATTGTGAATGGGAAACGTTGAAGCATAATTAACATAAATTTTAATATTTCAGAGAAAATGCCCATTCCTGGTACTAATTCCCTCATAGATGTTTTGAACATTTTGGCGATGTTGCCTTGAGGTATACCAACCTTAACTGTATACTCATCATAACTGAATTTTTGGTTCTGTAAGCCGTTTCAAAACAATTTTCAGTCACTAGTGGCATTTTCTCAAAATTAACATGTGGAAGGTAGTGTATAATTAGTAGAAAGAATGTGCTTTTCTCCCTAGCTGCACTTTCAGAACATTTTCCATGCTTCCAGAATCAGTCTACCTCATCCCATCAGGAATGAACAGCCCATTTTATTCTCTCTTGATTTGGACCATATGGCCTATCTTTATGAATGAATGGCTACTTATGTGGCATGATGTGAAAACTTCTGACATGCCCCTTAGTTTCTTAATATCTCCCTTGTGCTCCCTGCCAGTATTCTTGACAAGGTCCTTTATTATCATTCCTATTGTAGTTTTGAACAAACATTTTAACTTTTATTACCTGCAGTGTTTTTGTAAGTACAGTGAGAGTAATGAGTTATTCTTAGGTTCAAGGGAGATTATTTGTATGAAATGCTTAAAGCACTATACAGAGTAAATGAGGTAATAACAACAATAATTATAACTACAGCAAATTTGAGGATAATTCGATTTTACTTTTGTGGAAGACATTATTAATTACTCACTGGTATTTCTCATTCTTCTCCCTTTCAAGGTATAATTGAAGATTGGATTTCCCTTCCCTTTTGAAAATAGGTGTAGCCATTAGAGTTGCTTTGAGCAGGCAATAAAATGTGAGCAGAACTTACAAGTGTTACTTCCAAGCAGAGATCTTAAAATGTGTGTCTTGTTCTCCCTCATAACTCCCTGTGTCAGTTAAAGTAAATGGCAACCACTCAGATAGTGGAGAATCAGTCAAACTGTGTCCCTGTGTGAGGACCCTGTGGAGCAGAGCAGCCCTCCCAAATCTACACAGTGGACATGTAGGGTATGCAATATGAGGGGAAAACAAACTACTGTTTTTAAACCAGTGAGATTTTGGTGTTGTCTTTTTACCATACCATATATTACTATATCCTGATCAGTTTAACCTTATTAATTTAAGTCTTTCATTATATTGAGTATTTTTTATTGTGGTAAAACGTACATGAACACAGGATGCTTTTCTATTTATTTATATGTTGTTTAATTTCTTTCAGCAATATTTTGTTGTTTTCAGTGTACAATTCTTTCATCTACATGGTTAAGTTTATCCCCAAGTATTGTATTCTTTTTTCCATATGTTATTTTTTATTGTAGTAAAATAAATATACATGGCATAACGTTTACCATTTTAACCATTTTTAAGTGTACAGTTTAGTGGCATTCATTATATTCACATTGTTATACAACCATCACCACTATCTATCTCCAGAACACTTTTATCACAACAACTGAAATTCTGTGCCAATTAAATAATAACTCTCTATTTCCCTCACCCTCACCCCCTTGTTACTACTATTCTACTTTTTGTCTATATGAATTTGACTATTCTGGGAAATTCATATAACACGAATTGTACAATACTTGTCTTTTCTGACTGGCTTATTTCACTTAGCATAATGTCTTCAAGATTCATTCATGTGATAACATGTCAAATTTTCATTTGTTTTTTAAGGTTTAATAAAAATTAATTGTATGTATGTTCCATATTTGCATATCCATTTAAATGTTGACGGACACCAGGCTTGTTTTTATCTTTTGTCTATTGTGAATAATGATACTATACTATATAAACATGAGTACTGTATCATGCTTTTACTTTTTTGGAGTATATATCCAGAAGTGGAATTATTGGGTCATATAATTCTATGTTTAATATTTTTAAGAATTTTCATACCATTTTCTGTAGTACCTGCACCATTTTACATTTCCACCTGCAATGCAAAAGTGTTCCAGTTTCTCTATATACTTGTCAACACTTATAATCTTTGTTTGTTTGTTTGTTTGTTGTTTCTCTCTCTCTCTCTCTCTCTCTCTCTCCCTCACTTCCTCCATCCGTTCCTTCCTTCTTTCCTCTGTTCCTTCCTTTCTATTTTTATGATAGGTGTCAGGAGCTATGCTGAGCTGGGAGAGAGAGAGTAAGCGAGTACTGAGCTGTTAGATGTCACAGTAACCCATTAAAGCAACAAGTCAAAAATGAAAGAGTAAAGCCTTTAATCACTTACCATGATAGTATAAGCAAGGCACTAAAACCAGGAAAAGTGCCATCTTCCCTTGCTCCCCCATGGAACTGTGCACGGGTGTATCAGTGCAGACATGGGGTTCTTCTCACTGTTGAGAGAGCCCCAAACAAAAGTCTCCAACAGTTTTATGGACTCTGGGGTTGGGGGTAGGTCAGAGGGAGGGCTAAGATTCGATTAGTACTGGGTACTGAGTCAGAGTAGATAAAAGTGACTTCAAGTTTTCCCCCCTCTTCCTCCATAAGGACGTCTTGGCAGAGGTGCCTGAAGGGGAAATCGGAGGAAGCCCTCAGATGAAGAGACCTGGGAATCAAGGCAGCAGGGCTAGGATTGTAAATATATGAAGAACATGACTAGTTAGGGGAGACTGAGACCTTGTCTGTAACACTCTTCAGACATTGTGATGCACTGGTTTTGCCCCAAGTCTGGTGTGGGGAGGACAGCTTCCCCACCCCAACCCCACCAGGAGGCCTGTCAGGTAATTGTAATTGCCTATGATAAGGCCTGAAAAATCACACATTGGTTTTTAACCAGGAGTTGGACTCCTCAATAGACATTTTAATTTGTATGAAATGGTATCTCATTGTGGTTTGGATTTGCATTTCCCTGATGACTATTGATGTTGAGCATCTTGTTTCTATGTGCTTATTGGCCATTTAGATATCTTCTTTGGAGAAATGCCTATTCAAGTCCTTTGCCTATTTTTTAAGCAGGTTGTTCTGGGATTTTTTTGTTGTCAAGTTGTAGAACTTCTTTATAAATTTTGGAGATCAGCCTTATCACATATTCCAACACCATTTGTTGAAGAAACTATCCTTTCCCCATTGCATGTTCTCAGCATGCTTTGTCAAAAATCATTTGACCATTTATGTGAGGGTTTATTTCTGGGTTTCTATTCTATTCCATTTGTCTATATATCTGTCATTATGCCACTACCACACTGTTTTGACAACAATGGCTTTGTAGTATATTTTGGAATCAAGAAGTGTGAAACCCTTCATTTTTATTTTATTTTTCAAGCTTGTTTTGACTATTTGGGTTCCCTTGAGCTTCCATATGAACTTTATGATGGATTTTTATATATATATCTGAAGAAATATCATTGGTATTTTAATAGAGATTGCATTGAATCTATACATCACATTAGGTAGTATTGCCATTTTATTGTTAAGTCTTCGAATCTGTGAACATGAGATTTCTTTCCATTTATTTGTGTCTTCTTTAATTTCTTTCAACCGTGTTTTGTAGTTTCCAGTGTACAAGTCTTTTATTTCCTTAGTTAAGTTCATTCATAAGTATCTTAACTTTTGACGCTATTGTAATTGGAATTGCTTTTAAAATTTCCTCCTTGGATTATTCATTATTAGTGCATATAAACACAACAGATTTTTTTTGTGTTGATTTCATATCAAACAGTTTGCCAAATTTGTTTATTAGTTCTAACAGTGGGTTTTTGTGTGTGTGTGTGTGGAATCTTTAGGCTTTTCAACATTGTCTTTGTCTGGCTTTCATTGAAGGTAATGTTGGCCCCAATAGACTGACTTAGGAAGTGTTTTTTCCTCTTCAGTTTATTGGAAGAGTTTGAGAAATACTGTTGTTAGTTCTTCCTTAAATGTTTGGTAGATTTTACCTTTGAAGCAATCTGATCCAAGCCTTTTCTTTGTTGGATGGTTTTTGATTACTGATTCAATCTCCTTACTAATTTAGGTCTATTCAAAATTTCTATTTCTTTGTGATTCAGTCTTGGTAGCAGGTATGTTTCTAAGAATTTGTCCATATCATCTAGGTTATCTACTTGGTTGGTGAACAAATGTTCAAAGTAATATGTTATAATATATTTTTATTTCTGTAAAACTGTGAATACTCTAAACTTTCTGATTTTAGTAATTTCTCATCTCTCTTTTTGTCTTAGGCAATCTAGCTAAAAGTTTAACAATTTTGGTGAACTTTTCAATAATCGAACTTTTTGTTTCATAGATTTTCTGTATTGTTTAGTATTCTCTATTTTAATTATCTGTTTTCTTATGATTGCTATTTCCTTCCTTATGTGAGCTTTGGCTATGGTTTGTTTTTAAAATCTTATTCCTTGAGATATTAACTTTGGTTGTTGATTTCTGATTTTTCTTCTTTTTAAATTTAAGCATTTACAAATATAAACCCCCCTTGTAGCACTGCTTTTACTGTATCTCATAAGTTTTGGTGGACTGTGTTTTTGTTTTCATTTATCTCAAGTTATTTTCTAATTTCCCTTGTGATTTCTAACTATGCTTTCCTCATATTTGGGGGATTTTGGATTATTATTCCGTCAGGTAGTCTCTCTGTCCCTTTCTCTCTTTTTTTCTTTCTAGGACTCCCTAAGCATACATTTGTCTCCTGATGGTACCCAGTATGTCCCTTGGGCTCTGTTCATTTCATTTTTTTTCTTTCTGATATTCAGAGTAAAATTTCAAATGTCCTGTATTCAAGTTTGCTGATTATTTCTTCTGTCTGCTCAAGCCTGTTGTTGAAACACTCTAGAGGATTTTTCAGTTGAGTTTTTATATTTCTCATATCCAGAATTTGTTTGGTTCTTTCTTATAATTTCATCTCTTTGCTGATATCTTATTTTGTTCATGTATCATTTTCCTGATTTTCTTAACTTTTTTTCCCATGCTTTCCATTAGCTCTCTGAGAATATTAAAACATTTGTATTAAAGTCTTTGTTTAGTAATTCTTTTTTTAAACATCTTTATGGGAGTATACCTGTTTTACATTGGTGTGTTAGTTTCTGCTTTACAACAAAGAGAATCAGTTATACATATACATATGTTCCCATATCTCTTCCCTCTTGCATCTCCCTTCCTCCCACCCTCCCTATCACACCTCTCTAGGTGGTCATAAAGAAGAGAGCTGATCTCCCTGTGCTATGTGGCTGCTTCCCTCTAGCTATCTATTTTATATTGGGTAGTGTATATACGTCAATGCCACTCTCTCACTTCTTCACAGCTTACCCTTCCCCCTCCCCATATTTACAGCTCCATGCTCTAGTAGGTCTGTGTTTTATTCCCGTCTTATCACTAATCTATTCATGACATTTTTTTTTCTTAGATTCCATGTATATGTGTTAGCATATGGTATTTGTTTTTCTCCTTCTGCCTTATTTCACTCTGTATGATAGACTCCAGGTCTACCCACCTCATTAAAAATAACTCAGTTTCATTTCTTTTTATGGCTGAGTAATATTCCATTGTATATATGTGCCACATCTTCTTTATCCATTCATTTGTTGATGGACACTTAGGTTGCTACCATGTCCTGGCGATTGTAAATAGAGCTGCAATGAACATTTTGGTAGATGACTCTTTTTGAATTATGGTTTTCTCAGGGTATATGCCCAGTAGTGGGATTGCTGGGTCATATGGTAGTTCTATTTGTAGTTTTTTAAGGAACCTCCATACTGTTCTCCATAGTGGCTGTATCAGTTTACATTCCCAGTAGCAGTGCAAGAGTGTTCCCTTTTCACCACACCCTCTACAGCATTTATTGTTTCTAGAGTTTTTGATGATGACCATTCTGACTGGTGTGAGATGATATCTCATTGTAGTTTTGATTTGCATTTCTCTAATGATTAATGATGTTGAGCATTGTTTCATGTGTTTGTTGGCAATCTGTATATCTTCTTTGGAAAAATGTCTATTTAGTTCTCTGCCCATTTTTGGATTGGGTTTTTTGTTTTTTTGTTACTGAGCTGCATGAGTTGCTTATAAATTTTGGAGATTAATCCTTTGTCAGTTGCTTCGTTTGCAAATATTTTCTCCCATTCTGAGGGTTGTCTTTTGCTTTTGTTTATGGTATCCTTTGCTGTGCAAAAGCTTTTAAGTTTCATTAGGTCCCATTTGTTTGTTTTTGTTTTTACTTCCATTTCTCTCAAAGGCGGGTCAAAAAGAATCTTGCTGTGATTTATCTCATAAAGTGTTCTGCCTATGTTTTCCTCTAAGAGTTTGATAGTGTCTGGCCTTACATTTAGGTCTTTAACACATTTTGAGTTTATTTTTGTGTATGGTGTTAGGGAGTGTTATAATTTCATACTTTTACATGTAACTCTCCAGTTTTCCAAGCACCAATTATTGAAGAGGCTGTCTTTTCTCCACTGTGTTTCCTTCCCTCCTTTATCAAAGATAAGGTGACCATATGTGTGTGGGTTTATCTCTGGGCTTTCTATCCTGTTCCATTGATCTATATTTCTGTTTTTGTGCCATTACCGTACTGTCTTGATTACTGTAGCCTTGTAGTATAGTCTGAAGTAAGTGAGCCTGATTCCTCCAGATCCATATTTCATTCTCAAGATTGCTTTGGCTATTCAGGGTCTTTTGTGTTTCCATACAAATTGTGAAATTCTTTGTTCTAGTTCTGTAAAAAATGCCAGTGGTAATTTGATAAGGATTGCATTGAATCTGTAGATTGCTTTGGGTAATAGAGTCATTTTCACTATGTTGATTCTTCCAATCCATTAACATGGTATATTTCTCCACCTATTTGTATCATCTTTAATTTCTTTCATCAGTGTCTTAGAGTTTTTGCATACAGGTCTTTTGTATCCTTAGGTAGGTTCATTCCTAGATATTTTACTCTTTTTGTTGCAATGGTAAATGGGAGTGTTTTCTTAATTTCAATCTCAGATTTTTCATTATTAGTGTATAAGTATGCCAGAGATTTCTGTGCATTAATTTTGTATCCTGCTACTTTACCAAATTCATTGATTAGCTCTAGTAGTTTTCTGGTAGCATCCTTAGGATTCTCTATGTATAGTATCATGTCATCTGCAACAGTGACAGGTTTACTTCTTTTCCAATTTGGATTCCTTTTATTTCTTTTTCTTCTCTGATTGCTGTGGCTAGAACTTCCAAAACTATGTTGAATAAGAGTGGTGAGAGTGGGCAACCTTGTCTTCTTCCTGATCTTAGTGGAAATGGTTTCACTTTTTCACCATTGAGAAAGATGCTGGCTGTGGGTTTGTCCTATATGGCCTTTATTATGTTGAGGAAAGTTCCCTCTATGCCTACTTTCTCCAGGGTTTTTATCATAAATGGGTGTTGAATTTTGTCAAAAGCTTTCTCTGCATCTGTTGAGATGATCCTATGGTTTTTATCCTTCAGTTTGTTGATATGGTGTATCACGTTGTTTGATTTGCATATATTGAAGAATCCTTGCATTCATGAAATAAACCCCACTTGATCATGCTGTATGATCCTTTTAATGTGATGTTGGATTCTGTTTGCTAGTATTTTGTTGAGGATTTTGGCATCCATGTTCATCAGTGATATTGGCATGTAGTTTTCTTTCTTTGTGACGTCTTTGTCTGGTTTTGGTATCAGGGTGATGGTGGCCTCTTAGAATGATTTTGGGAGTCTTCCTTCCTCTGCTATCTTTTGGAAGAGTTTGACAAAGATAGGTGTTAGCTCTTCTCTAAATGTTTGATAGAATTCGCCTGTGAAGCCATCTGGTCCTGGGCTTTTGTTTGTTGGAAGATTTTGACTCACAGTTTCAATTTCAGTGCTTGTGATTGATCTGTTAATATTTTCTATTTCTTCCTGGTTCAGTCTCAGCAGCTTGTGCATTTCTAAGAATTTGTCATTTTCTTCCAGGTTGTCCATTTTATTGGCATAGAGTTGCTTGTAGTAATCTCTAATAATCTTTTGTATTTCTGCAGTGTCCGTTTTTATGTCTCCTTTTTCATTTTTAATTCTATTGATTTGAGTCTTCTCCCTTTTTTTCTTGATGAGTCTGGCTAATGGTTTATCAATTTTATTTATCTTCTCAAAGAACCAGCTTTTAGTTTTATTGATATTTATTACTGTTTCCTTCATTTCTTTTTCATTTATTTCTGATCTGATCTTTATGATTTCTTTCCTCCTGCTACATTTGGGGTTTTTTTGTTCTTCTTTCTCTAATTGCTTTAGGGGCAAGGTTAAGTTGTTTATTCAGGATGCTTCCTGTTTCTTAGGTTATGATTGTATTGCTATACACTTCCCTCTTAGAACTGCTTTTGCTGCATCCCTTAGGTTTTGGGATGTCATGTCTCCATTGTCATTTGTTTCTAAGTATTTTTTGATTTCCTGTTTGATTTTTTCAGTGATCACTTTGTTATTAAGTAGTGTATTACTTAGCTTCTATGTGTTTATATTGTTTACAGATCTTTTCTGTAATTAATATCTAGCCTCATACCATTGTGGTTGGAAAAGGTATTTGATACGATTTCAATTTTCTTAAATTTACCAAGGCTAGATTTGTGACCCGATATATGATCTATCCTGGAGAATGTTCCATGAGCACTTGAGAAAAATGTGTATTCTGTTCTTTTTGGATGAAATGTCCTATAAATATCAATTAAGTCCATCTTTTGTAATGTATCATTTAAAGCTTGTGTTTCCTTATTTATTTTCATTTTGGATGATCTGTCCATTGGTGAAAGTGGGGTGTTAAAGTCCCCTACTATGATTGTGTTACTGTCAATTTCCCCTTTTATGACTGTTAGCATTTGCCTTATGTATTGAAGTGCTCATATGTTGGATGCATAAATATTTACAATTGTTATATCTTCTTCATGGATCGATCCCTTGATCATTTTGTAGTGTCCTACTTTGTCTCTTATAATGGTTTTTATTTTAAAGTCTATTTTGTCTGATATGAGAATTGCTACTCCAGCTTTCTTCTGCTTTCCATTTTCATGGAATATCTTTTTCTATCCCCTCACTTTCAGTCTGTATGTGTCCTTAGGTCTGAAGTGGGTCTTTTGTAGACAGCATATATATGGGTCTTGTTTTTGTATCCATTCAACCAGTCTGTGTCTTTTGGTGGGAGCATTTAATCCATTTACATTTAAGGTAATTATCAATATGTATGTTCCTATTACCATTTACTTAATTGTTTCTGGTTTGCTCTTGTAAGTCTTTTCCTTCTCTTGTGTTTCTTGCCTAGAGAAGTTCCTTTAGCATTTTCTGTAAAGCTGGTTTGGTGGTGCTGAACTCTCTCAGCTTTTGCTTGTCTGTAAGGGTTATAATTTCTCCATCAAATCTGTATGAGATCCTTACTGGGTAGAGTAATCTTTCTCATTCATCACTTTAAATATGTCCTGCCACTCCTTTCTGGCTAGTAGAGTTTCTGCTAAAAGTTCAGATGTTAACCTTATAGGGATTCCCCTGTGTGTTACTTGTTGTTTTTTCCTTGCTGCTTTTAATATGTTTTCTTTGTATTTCATTTGTGACAGTTTGATTATTATATGTCTTGGCGTGTTTCTCCTTGGATTTATCCTGTATGAGAGTCTCTGTGCTTCCTGGACTTGATTGACTCTTTCCTTTCCTATTTTTCAACTATAATCTCTTCAAATATTTTCTCAGTCCCTTTCTTTTTCTCTTCTTCTTCTGGGACCCCTATTATTCGAATGTTAGTGTGTTTAATGTTGTCCCAGAGGTCTCTGAGACTGTCCTCAGTTCTTTTCCTTCTTTTTTCTTTATTCTGCTCTGCAGTAGTTATTTCCACTCTTTTATCTTCCAGGTCACATATCCGTTCTTGTGCCTCAGTTATTCTGCTATTGATCCCATCTAGAGTATTTTTCATTTCATTTATTCTGTTGCTCATTGTTGCTTGCTTCCTCTTTATTTCTTCTAGGTCCCTGTTAACTGTTTCTTGCAATTTGTCTATTCTATTTCCAAGATTTTGAATCATCTTTACTATCATTATTCTGAATTCTTTTTCAGATAGACTGCTTGTTGCCTCTTCATTTGTTAGGTCTGGTGTGTTTTTATATTGCTCCTTCATCTGCTGTGTGTTTTTCAGTGTTCTCGTTTTGCTTATCTTACTGTGTTTGGGGTCTCCTTTCTGCAGGCTGCATGTTCATAGTTCCCGGTGTTTTTCTTGTCTGTCCCCAGTGGCTAAGGTTGGTTCAGTGGGTTGAGTATGTTTCCTGGTTGGGGGGACTAGTGCCTCTCTTCTGATAGATGAGGTTGGATCTTGTCTTTCTGGTGGGCAGGTCCAAGTCTGGTGTTGTGTTTGGGGATGTTGGTAGCCTTATTATTATTTTAGGCAGCGTCTCTGCTAATGGCTGGGGCTGTAGTCCTGTCTTGCTATTTGTTGGGCATAGGGTTTCCTGCACTGTACGTTGCTGGTCCTTGAATGAAGCTGGGTCTCGGTGTTGAGATGGAGATCTCTGTGAGATTTTCACTGTTTGATATTGCATGGAGCTGGGAGGTCTCTTGTGGACCTGTTTCCTGAGGTTGGTTCTCCCACCTCAGAGACACAGCCCTGACATCTTGTTGGAGTGCCAAGAGCCTTTATTCCACAGAGCTCAAAAGAAAAGAGAGAAAAAATAGAAAGGAAAGAAAGAAAGGAAGGGAGGAAGGAAGGAAGGAAGGAAGGAAGGAAGGAAGGATGGAAGAAATGAAGGAAGGAGGAAAGCAAGAATGGAAGTAAAGAAGGAAGAGAGGAAGAAATGAGCAAGGAACGGAGGAATAAAGGAATGAAGGAAGGGAAGAAGGAAGCGAGGAAAGAAGGACAGAAAGATGGGAGGAAAGAAGGGAGGAAAGAAAGGAGAAAGGAAGGAAGGGAAGAAGAAAGGAAGGAAGGGAGGAAGAAAGGAAGGAAGGAAGAAATGTAGGAAGGAAGAAAGCAAGAAAGGAAGGAAGAGAAGAAGAAAGGAAGATAGGAAGGGAGGAAGGAAGGGAAGAAGAAAGGAAGGAAGAAAGGCAGGAAGGAGAGAAGAAAGGAAGGAAGGAGGGAAGAAAGGAAGGAAGAAAGAAATGGAGAAGACAAAATAAAGTAGGATAAAATATAGTTATTAATATAAGAAATAATTATTAAGAAGAAAAATTTCTATTAATAACAAACAAAAATGTCGGGTCAGTCTAACCCTAGGATAAATGGTGAAAGCAAAGCTATACAGACAAAATCTCTCACAGCACCACATACATACACACTCACAAAAAGAAAAAAAAAGGGGAAAATAATAGTATATCATGCTCCCAAAGTCCACCTCCTCAACTTGGGATGGTTCGTTGTCTATTCAGGTTTTCCACAGATGCAGGGCACTTCAAGTTGATTGTGGAGCTTTAATCCGCTGCTTCTGAGGCTGCTGGGAGAGACCTCCCCCTCTCCTCTTTGTTTGCACAGTTCCTGGGGTTCAACTTTGGACTTGGCCCCGCCTCTGCACGTAGGTCATCCGAGGGCGTCTGCTCTTCGCTCAGACAGGAAGGGGTTAAAGGAGCAGCTGATTCAAGGGCTCTGGCTCACTCAGGCCGGGGGGAGGGAGGGGCACGGATGCGGGGTGAACCTACGTCAGCAGAGGCCACCATGACGCTGCAATTGCCCAAGGCGCGCCACGCTTTCTCCCTTGGAATCTGTCCCTGGATCTCGGGACCCGGGCAGTGGCGGGCTGCACAGGGTCCCAGGAGGGGAGGTGTGGAGAGTGACCTGTGCTCGCACACAGGCCTCTTGTTGGCGGCAGCAGCAACCCTAGCATCCCACACCCGTCTCTGATGTCTGTGCCAACAGCCACGGCTCGTGCCTGTTTCTGGAGCTCCTTTAGGCGCCGCGCTTATACCCCTCTCCTCACGCACCAGGAAGCAAAGAGGAAAGAAAGGTGTCTTGCCTCTTAGGCATCTCCAGACTTCTCCCGGCCTCCTTCCCGGCTAGCCGTAGTGCACTAACCCCTTCAGGCTGTTTTCACTCTGCCAACCCCAATCCTCTCTCTGTAATCCAACCGAAGCCCGAGCCTGAGCTCCCACCCCCGCCCTTCCCGGCGGGTGAGCAGAGAAGCCTCTCGGGCTGGTGAGTGCCAGTCGGCACCGATCCTCTGTGTGGGAATCTCTCTTCTTCGCCCTCCGCACCCTGTTGCAGTGCTCTCCTCCACGGCTCCGAAGCTTCCCCCCTCCGCCATTCACAGTCTCCGCCCATGAAGGGGCTTCTAGTGTGTGGAAATCTTTCCTCCTTCACAGCTCCCTCCCATGGGTGTAGGTCCCGTCCCTATTCTTTTGTCTCTATTTATTCTTTTTTTTCTTTTGCCCTACCCAGGTACGTGGGGAGTTTCTTGCCTTTTGGGAGGTCTGAGGTCTTCTGCCAGCATTCGGTGGGTGTTCTATAAGAGCAGTTCCACGTGTAGGTGTATTTCTGATGTATCTGTGAGGAAGAAGGTGATCTCCGCGTCTTACTCTTCCACCATCTTCTCTAGTCCTCTCTTTGTTTAGTAATTCTGATGCCTGTGTTTCTTCAGAGATGATTTTTCCTACTTTGTTGTTTTTTTTTTCCAGTGGGCCGTGTGTTCCTGTTTCTTTTTCTGACTAGATTTTTGTTGTTGTTATTGATAATTGGGCTCTTGAAAAAAACAGCCATTTCTCCCTATTTTTGCAGATTGGCTATTTGCTGGTTAAGTTCTTTACTAATTAGTTGTACATTGGTTATAAGGCTTGGTATTAGCCCAAGGTGAAAGCTTAAAGTGTATTCTGATCTGTTTTGACCATGCTTCTTTTTTGGGCCTGTGTGTAGTTTTTTCATTTCTCCTGAATACATAGGTTCTTTTAAACGTCTTAATTTCCTAAAGAGGTTCACCGCAACTTCTCCTCAAGACCTTTGATTGTCTATTGCACTCTTTCTATAATCTCTTGGCCCAGGCATCTGCAAACCTGTAGTTTCCTTACTGCTTTGGGTTTTTTTTGTTGTTTTATTATTATTATTATTTTTTTTTGCCGCACCACACGGCATATGGGATCTTAGTTCCCCAACCAGGGTTTGAACCTCTGCCCAAACCATGCCCACTGCAGTGGAAACATGGAGTCTTAACCACTGGACCACCAGGGAAGTCCCTTCCCTACTGCTTTTATGAGTGATGTCCACTGTTTTCTGTGATCTGAGTAATGTTACTTCTTTCCACCTGAGCTCTGAGTTAGGCAAAACAGAGACCAGTCCTTCAGGCAGCCCCCAGACAGGTTAGACCATTGCAAATAAGGTCTGATCTACTCCCTGCAGTTTAAGGTAGGGAATTGAGAACTGGGCTGGAACTTTTGCCAGACCAAGATCAGGTTGCATCAGAGAGGGGACAGAGTAAGGAAAAGTAAAAGTGCCATGAATTTTCCTATTGCTTTGAAAGCTGTTTTTCTTGAATGGGCATTTGCTTGGTTGCTGACAAATTTGTTTCCCAAGACTTCTACATATTTTTTTTAGCCAGTTTTTGGCTGTTTTTTCATGTATCAATGGGAGAACACGAGCTTGGGTCTTCATAGTCTGCTATTTTGTTTGAGCATTTTTTTATTGAGTATTTTAAAAAATCTCAATTCTGCCGTCTATACATTTACCAAATCTCTCTGTTTTGTTATCTGTGAATTATATTATTTATATTGAACAAGACTGAACCAAGTGCAAAAGCTTATGGCAGACCACTGGAAAGCTTCCTCCAATTTTGTCAATGACCCATTAAATAAAATGGTTTTAAGACCAGTTGTCTACCAAATTAGAAATCCCCCTAACCCTGTTATCTAAGTCACATTTTGTTTTCAGTTTTCTCATTTTTTGCTTTAGTTAAGGTAATAAATCTTCTTGAAAATTGTTCTGATCTACTAATATTGTAACTCAATTAAAAATAAAGTTAATTTGGTTTCCTTGACTCTCAGAACCATTTCTTGCCTCCTGTGATCACCAGTTTCTTTGACACATTCTCTTAAACTATGCATTTGATAATTTTTTTATTTTGCCATCAATTTCAACTCTTTAATTTCCTCCCCAAACCTGCTTCTCCCCAAGTTTTCTTCATCTCCTGTGTGGCAACTCCATGTTTCCAGCTGTTCATGCCAAAACTTGTAGTCATTCTTCACTCCTATTTCTCTAACACCCTACATTCAATCCATTATCATGCCCTTCCATACCTGTTCCAAACACTAGGTTAAACATGGTCAGGTTTTGTAAAATGTTTCAATCACTTCTACTTTACCTCCAGGTTCTTCTAAATGAAATCAACCAGTAGGACAGTATACCTTACTGTTTTCACAAAGTTCTTTAACAAGTGAACATTTCATCAGTCTTTATAAGACTGTGATTATTTCTAATGCCCCCCTTCTCTTTGATCACATTAAATAATAAGATATTTTCTGGATATTTTGTTTTCTGGTGAATGCATTATTTTTCCACATTAACAAATATTTATTTATACAATCATAGCAAGAGAGGTTTTAAAATTTTATTTCATCACATATTTTGAATTGTAGGCAACTGCTGACAAATGGATTTCTAGCAGTATGTAAGATTAGCTGACTTTCACTATTTCAAGATATTGCATCTGTTTGTTCATATACTTATTTTTAAGTACATTGACAAAATCACTAATGCACTTTGATTGAGCAACAGCTATTAGTGTTCTTCTGGTGCAGAGATTTGAAATTAACTAATGGAAACTTATAGTCTGAGATTGTTGTGAATTTGCAAGATAATAAGAAAGAGTCATGAGAACAAGCACGTGTGAGGAATTCAAGTATTACTTCCAGGAAGAGGAAATGTGGGGCGATGGTTGCTTCTTCCTTGCTAAGACATGAGTGACAATGGAATAAATGGGATAAATGATCACATGCATTATTCTAACAGCAAACTTAGAACAGTTATAGCAGGAGCTTTACCTTTGACTTTTAGCAAAGTACGATAGTAATTGACAATATTAGGTAAGCAGAGATCTTTAATTAAACAATTGAATTCAGAGTCTCTATAATCTAGGGAGAGCCATATTGTGTGGAGATTAGAGCTCAGGCTTTTGAAACAGTCTCTCTGGGTTCAAATACTCACAAAAGTTAGTTACTAATGTAATTTCCGGTTTGTAGACAAGAGAGGTAAATGCTTAGAAAACTTAGGCTAAATGAATTTTCCAAGTCTTATTGGCAGTGGCACAGCCTGATCTTAGACCTGCGGCTTTTTGACTTAGAGCTCATACTTTGAAACTGGTATTTGACTTTTCAAACATTATGACATGCTTCCATAGCTCCATGTCTTAATTGATGTTGTTTATTCTGCCTGGAATATTCTTCACCAGGCTTCCTTTTTAAAAATTCTTTGTTCTCTTTCTTTTTTATACATGTGTCTTATTTTATCTTATTTTTTAAAAACACAACTACATATATTTAAGGACAACATGATTTTTTGATATACATAGTGAATTGACTACTGCAGTAAATTTAATTAACATATTTATCTTTTCACTCACTTATCATTTTTTTGTGAGTTGAGTGCCTGAAATCTCCTCTCAGCAAATTTCTACTATGATTAACTATAATAAAATAAATTAAGAACAAATTTAATCAAGGGTGAAAACTATAAAGCCCTGATGAAAGAAATTGAATGTGACACAAGTAAATGGAAAGATAGTCCATATTTATGGATTGGAAGAATTAATGTTAAAATTACCATACTATTGAAAGCAATATACAAATTCAGTGTAATTCCTCTCAAAATTGCAATGGAATTTTTCACAGAAATAGAATAAACAATTCTAAAATTCATATGGAACCACAAAAGACCCTGAAAAGCCAAAGGAATCTTGAGAAAGAAGAACAAACTAGACGGCATCACACTTCCTTATTTCTAATCAGGATTACATTTACCTGATTACAAAGTTCATGATAATCAAAATGATATGGTACTGGCATTAAAACAGACACATAGATGAGATCAGATGCATTCAGGGTGGTATGGCCATAGAAAAAACAGACACATAGAAAATGGAACAGAATCAAAAGCTCAGAAACAAAGCCAAGCATATACAGTCAACTAATTTTCAAGAAGGATAAACAGTGGTTAATCAATATTCTCTTCAAAAGATGGTGTTAAGCCTCCGTTATCTACTCATACTCCAGCTATCACCCTGTCTTACTTAAGATAACCAAAATTCTGGATTCTATTACCAAAGATTATTTTTGCATATTTAAAAATATATAAATGGCATTATATTGTGTATGTTATTTGGTGTCTGGAATTTTTTTTTGGTTTTCAATTTTATATTTGTGAGATTTGTCCTCAGTCTACCATTGTGTATAGCAGTATAGTTCATTATTTCATGACTGCATAGTAATCCATTGTATAAATATATTCTCAGTTCCTTTTTCTGCTTTGCTGTTAATGGATATTTGGGGTTTTTAAAAATCATTTTCTATTATAAACAGTGCTGCTGTGACCATTCTTTTACATGTCTTTTATGTACATGTATCTGCTATCACAGTGTTTTCTTAAACATTATGCTATTCTAATATTTATCACAGAATTATAGTATTACATTATATGCATCTTTTTGCCCTTCAGGGTTTTCAAGCTCCTAGCCTCATTTTTTGATTATAGGTAAATGTTAATTACTGTTTATATAATGAATTAGTGAATGATCAATTTCTTCACAGTTTTTAAGAATTTCCCCTAGGAAAGTCCAGGAAAAGCTACTTTTTAAATAACACATTCTATGAACTTGTAAACTACTTATAAATGAAGTTCTCTGAAAAAAGCAACTATCAGCAACTTTACCAGTTATATGTTTCCAACATTAAAGCTATTATATTCTACCACTTTAAGTGTTTTAATGGTATTATTTTTTCAACTGAGAGCTGTGACGTGGGAATAAGGTAAATGTCTGTGCTTTTTATTTGTTTAAAATTACAACAGTAATACCTCTATTAACAGATAGTCTTTCACTCTTGTGGTTTACTTGTGAAAATAGTACAATGATTATTCAGAGAAAATAGTAAGAGATTTTTGTTTACACACAAGCTTGAATTACTTGCTAAAATTCCCCAGAGAATCATCTGAATAATTAATACGTTTAGTTGTACATTTACTTCATCCACAGTGGTTTTCAGTATTATTATTTATTATGGATTAAATTACTACTACTTGGCCTCTCGGAGGCCAGTTTTCTATTCCAAAATAGGCAGTAAAATGTTCAGTTACAATAATTAGCTTCTTAAAGTATATGGGCATTAAATTTAGTAAAATATAATACATTTTTTCAAGTAAATTTTAAAACAATATTTATTAGGAAACCAATTAATATAATATTTTTGGTGATTGACTAGAAAGATTATAACTTCATTTTAGACAGAAAAATTTGAGAAGAGTTGTGATTAAAATCAATAGACTCATACCAAATTGAATGCAAACTTTTCCACAGCATTTGAGAGTACTAAAATTTGGATGCATTTGATTGGGAAAGGCAAGCTTAGGTTAAGTAAAGAATAATAATAACCAGACTTTTATTATTCTCAAAAAATGGTACAAAAGAACACCTAATATAGTTTAAATAAACATTTAAATAGTTACACGGATGATGGATCTAAAAGGTGTTTTTAAGGGAACTAGGAAGCTCATGGATGTACAGTAGTCAAAATACATGAGTCACCAGATTTTGATAGTGGGCCTACATTTCCCTTATTAGCCTTGGAAATCTAAGGCAAGATCTTTCAGTTTTCTCTTATATAAAAGAATACGGCAGTTATTTCCATTACAACTATCATCTGCCTTTTTAAAATCTTCTATAGCTGTGGAAAATAACTCATAGAGTTGTGGTGAATATGTATGTCAATAGACCTTGCAAACTATAGAGCACTATCCAGATATAAGGTATTATTATTATTTTTCTTTAACATTTTGAAGGTAATATCCAGGAAGCCATCTGTGACATTTAAGACATTCTTTTCTCTGAAAGAAAATATTTGATTGGATAGAGAATTACTCTGACCCAGTTTGGCCATCCATATGGTCTTCTTTTATAGACTGTCACTCATGTTAGTTTTTTTTTCCTTGTTTGCTTGGTTTAATTTTATAAGTACTTATGATATATTATTTAAATTACTGGAAACTTTATGCAAAAATCAAAGTTACATAATCGAGAGGCTTTTTAGAATACACAAACTCTTCTGTAAAATGTGTACTATGTTTACACAAGAAAAGTAAAAAAAAAAAAGAAAAGAAGAAAAAAGAATTGAGAAAAACATCTGGACACCTGGATAATCTGTGCCATATCAATATCATTGTTTGAAATATTCATGGAATTTGGTTTAAAATATTTACTTATTAGTGTATATTTCTCTCAGGTTTTCACTTCACTGTTACCTTATAGACAAAGTCAAAAAAAATTTCATCTATGTTTTGTAGTTATTTAGTTTGGTTTCCTTGGAAATTTCACAAACAATTGCTTATGTTTTCATACTTTACATGATACAAAGAGTGAAAGGCCACCAGTTGTATTAGGTTAGACAAATATCATTCTGCCTGTAGAAATCACATGAAGAGAGTTCATGTAGCATGTTTACCTAAATTGTCAGACTAGAATAGAATGGCATATTATAATTCTGAATTTCATTGCATTCCCTCAGCCTCTGTTTTATGAAACTTGGCTGGAAATGGTAAATAATGCTGGATTTCAGATCTGTCTTGCAGCTTCTGAATTTGTAATGAGTAACTGTATATGATGATGCCAATATTGTACGTCCATATGACAAACATAAAATTTCAACTTTCTCTCCAATACTTCCTGGAATTACTTTTGGTGCGCTCAGTAGAATTTAAAGTAATTCTTATGAATTCATACACCTTTTCTGCCTGAGGAGAAAGATAAATTGATTTATTTACATATTTATTAAATATATCTTACGAGGATGCACACGCCTGTGATATTTCATCTCATTTACAGGGTCACTTTTGTTGCAGCTAGTCATAAATGGAAGATATGAAACAAAAGCCGACATAATTTGAATATCTAAAACAAAAAATAAAGTAAAATATGAGAATAGGTAGATATATCATATTCTATAGACATAAAAAAGGACATATATAAGGCAAGCAAATCATAAGGTTTTTAAGGAATTTTAGAGTTTTATATATTTATTTAGCAATGTTACCTTAAATGCAAACTCTTTAAAATTTATTAAATATTAGACTTAAATATTATTTGTGAAATATGATTCAGGCTTTCTTTGTCCTCTGGTAAACAAATTAGGAAATATGTTCTTGGTGTCTTTATAATATCTTTATCTAAAAATGGCTATTTTTATTAATAGTATGATGAAGATTGTTTTCAGCAATCAGAAAGTGTTTGTTTGTGGCACTTCTTTAGCTGTGATGTGTACTTTCTGGGTAGCAGAGAGACATTAAAGATATAATCATACACAATTCCACAAATGTAAAAATAGAATAAATATTTGAAAGCCAACTATTTCTTCTATAGGTAAGAGTAAAAAAAGAGTAAAAAAAAGAGTAGTTCTTTTAACTATGAAGTAACCTGGAGAGTTATTGCTATTAAAGGTATTGCCATAGAGCAGGAACTCATGTTATATAATGTTATAAAATGTGTCTCAAGGTTCTAGAGACTAAGAATTTTATAATTTGAATAGGTTTTAAATAATAAATGTTGCCCAAATCAGGTTTTCTGAAGGAACACAGTATATGGAAAAGAATTTGATAATCCCTAAATTTGAAAGATACTTGAACACCAAACAGCATCAGACTTGACAGGGCCATCTATATCACATCTGTAAGCTTATTAAAGTCAAGTCGTCTGGAAGCTGAGACTAGTTTACTAAGTATAATAATTTGGATCAGGACAAACTGTGCTCAGCCCTGGGAGATGCCCCATATAAATCACTATTTTATTTTATGTCACTTTTGACCCCATGATCTTGGATCATGATATTACTATGTCCTTTGAAACTGCAAAGAATTAAGTCATTATTTTCCTAAAATTTGGTTTGATTGACTCTTTTAAGCAGTTTCAGAGCTTTATTTAGAACTCAAGTTCACTTAGGAGGTATCAGTATGTCACAGTATATAGTGCTATATTTGGGGACTGAAGTTTGCCCAGAAGTTATTTCTTATGTCAAAGTACATAGGTATTAAGTTGTCTCTTATCAGGGAATATCAAATATAGCTGAAAATTAGAGATTTTTATGGCATGCTGACCAGGCTTTAAATGCTAACTCTGCTACATAATAATGGAATAATCTTGAGCAGGTTAATTATTTTTTGAGCCAAAAATCATGATTAATAACACATACCTCATATAATTTATTATTATCAAGATCACTTAAGGAGATATATAATAATGGCTAACTCATTTATATAGTTTGGCCTATAGTAAGAATTATCTCAAATAGTATTTTCCTTCTAACTTTTTGCCTCCCTCCCTCAACATCCCAAATCTCTTGAAGAACTAAGGTTTCTGGTTATCTTCCTAGTATTATGATGCATAATGGCTGACCAATATGAGAGGCAAGTGACTAGCTTTTCAGATATGCAGATTGTTATGTCCTTGGTTGTATTAATGATAGAGTAATTACCTTTAATGTATTCCCTTTTACTTCCACAGGAAAATAAAATTCTTTAGCAAAACATTCTAAATGAAGTCTGTCTTTCTATCTATCACCTACCTATTTATCTATCTATCTATCATCTATCTATCTATTATCTATCATCTACTTATAATCTATATTGAGCAAAGTTATTTGGCAACCAAGAATAATAGACAACTTTGATAAGGTCTCAGTATACTTTTTTTTTAAGGTCTCAGATTTTAAAAGTTTCTACTCCTAAATATAACTTATCCAATAAATAAATGAATTAAACCCTAACTTCAATATTTCAGTCAACATCTAACATTAATTATTTTGGAGTTTGATTTTGAGATGTTTCATTATATACTTTTTTGGAAAGACTATGAGCAGATAATAAATTACACCTTTATTTTTGTTTAAAGTCAGTACGTATTTGGTTAAAATTGAATCCTGAATTTTAAAAATGTATACAAGATTATAATATATGGTAACAGCCAGAAATTTCATCCTATAGGTCAACAGTAATAAGAAATGAAATGTTAAAGACATCATAAACTAATTTATGTCATCTCAGCAGACGTTTTCACTTTACTTACATCAAATAACAAAGATCTGAAAATAGTTATTGAACTCAGCTATGGAAAGAAATAATCCAATAACATCACATCTTGTTTTATTACATGTGAAATGGCAATAGATTACATTATGATGTTGCTTTCTGTTCCTTCAAGATAATCTAAGCATCGAACTGCTGTAGATTTCAAAGGGTGATGTAAGTAAAAGATGGTAAATATGAATGATTTCACAAGGTTTGGATTCTATACATGACAACAATTGTCAAATCTTTATCAAAATTTTCATATTATATTTATAGATTATTTACATAATGATGTATTAGCTTCCTAGTGCTGCCATAACAGAGTACCACAAACTAATGTCTTAAAATGACATCAATTTATTTTCTCACACTTCTGGAGGGTAGAAGTCTAAAATCAATGTGTTGGCAGGGCCAACAAAGCCTCTCAGGGGAGATCTTTCCTTGCCTATTCCAGCTTCTTGTAAACTCGAGTGTTTTGTGGCTTGTGGAAGTGTAAACATAATTTGTCTCTATTATCACATGGCTTTTTGTGTCTGTCTCTCCTCTTCTTATAAGGACACCAGTCATACTGGATTAGGGACCTATTCTACTCAAGAATGACCTCATTTTACCTTAATGAATAAAATCCTCAAAGACTCTAATTTTCAAATAAATTCACATTCTGAGGTACTAGGGATGAAGACTTCAATATATCTTTTGGGAGGGACATAATTCAACCCACAACAGCTCACCCTGTATACCCCTAAAATTCATATCCTTCCCAAGTGCGAGATGTATTCACCCCATCCCCAAGTCCCTCAAAATTGTAACCCATCCTAGCATCAACTCTAAGTGCAAAATCTCATCTAAATATAATCAACTTTAAAAGTTCCGAATTTTACCTTATAAATCATCTAAGTAAGGTATGAATGAGACTGAATATGGTTCTTTCTGGAGCAAAATTCCTATCTCAGGGCCTTTAAAACCAGAAAGCAAGTCATCTGCTTCCAAGATATAGTGGTAGGGCAGGCATAGGATAGACATTCCTATTGCCCAAGGGAGACTTTGAAAGAAAAAAGAGGTTGTGGGTCCCAAGCAAGTCCAAAACCCAACAGGACAAATTTCATTTGATTTCAATTCCTGAGAAATATTATCAATGACTTGATGCTCAGTCATGTGGGCCTGCTTGGGGCAGGGGTGTCCCACACTATTGGGCTAATTAAGTCCCATTAGCCCCAGGCTCTGAATCCATGGCTCTGACCTTGGAGCCATTCTTCCTTCAATTCATCCTGTCTTTGTCCATTTCAGTTCAGACTGGAAGTTTTTCTGCCAGTATAAAATCCTCAAAAATTTGTTGGTCTTTAGTGGATATCATGGGGATTCATCCCATTAGAAACAAAGTTCTCCACAAATCCTTTTGGAAAGCTTTATCTCTTTTCCTGGCTGTTGCTGAGATGGGTGATTGGCTCTATAAGTAACATAAGTTCATTGCCTAAACTCTTTGGTAAACGTTTATCCATCCACAATCTTGGTCTTGTTTCCAGAGCACACTCTGGATGGGCTAAGAATTTTCCAAATTATCAAGAGCTGGTTCCTTTTTGCTAAGCAATTCCTTCCTCAATTTATCTCTTTCCTCCCATATTTTACTAAGAGTACAAAGGAGAAACCATGTTTCAGCTTCCATATTTTGCTTGGAAGTCCTTTTGGCTAAATATAAAAAGTTTACTGCTTACAAGTTCTACTTTGGACCCAATAGTAGAACATAATTCAGACAAGTTCTCTGCTCCTTTATAACAAGGATTACCTTTCCTTTAGTGTCCAACAATAGGTTCCTCATTTCTATCTAAGACCTCAACAGAAGCACCTTTAACATTCATATTTTCAGCAACAAGATTATCTATATAAAATTATATGTCTATATTAAATTATATATATTATTATATACTATCTATGTTTAGTTATATATACATAACTTTTATATGCACTATATAATTTCCTAAGACAATAAAATATTTCTTTACAGCTCTCCTCTCTGAGACCTCACCAGAATTGTCTGTAATGTCCATTTTTCTGCCAACAATCTCTCAAAGGCAATTAAGGTTTTTTCTATTGAATGCTTCAGAATTCTTCTAGCCTCTACTCGTTACCCAATTCCAAAGCCATCTCCACATTTTTAGGTGTTTGTCACAGCAGCATCCCACTTGCCAGTAAAATGATCTGTATTAGTTTCCTAGTCCTTCTGTAACAAAGTACTGCAAACTGAGTGGTTTAAAGCCATAGCACATAAAAACATAACAGAGTTATGGAAGCTAGAAGTCTAAAACTAATGTCTTTGCAGAGCCATGCTCCTCAGAAGCCTCTAGGGGAGGATCCTTCCTTGTCTATTCCAGATTCTGGTGGCCCCAGTGTTCCTTGGTTTGTGGCCACATAAGACTAATCTCTGCCTCCATCTTCCTGTGGCCATCTGCTTTCTGAATCTGTCTCTTTTCTTCTCACAAGGACACCAGTCATGTTAGATTAAGGGTCCATCCTACTCCAATATGACTCATCTTAACTTAGATAGTTACCTGCAATAACTCTATTTCCAAATTCGCTCACATTTTGAGGTACTGGGGTTTAGGACTTCAACATATCTTTTGGTGAGATACAATTTTACCAATAACAATGGATGAACTGTGAAATGAGCCCTAAAAAATGAACAATATTTCAGTGCTTTGAGGTATCCTTACATCATATGTATGGTGTTGCTAATGTCCATTACTTTACTCTTCCTATCCTGCAGCATTTATAAGTGAATAATCAGAATTTTCAGCATGTATTCAAAAGTCAGATATATTTGAAAAGAGTAAAAATTCCAAAAGAGTTTTAGGAGTGGAAGTTACAACAGAGTATTTCAGACATCATATAAATCAATGTGTCAGTTCAGGAGACAATATTTTAAAAGCAAGACATGATTTAAATAGAAATGTTTTTCTTCAGATCTTAGATTTTCAAACATTAGAAAAATTTAACCCATATTTCCAGATTTGTTTTTCTCCTGTAAAAGATTGTGTATTCGTTTTCTATTGCTGAATAACAAATTACCACAAACTTAGGGACTTAAAGCAACATTCATTTTTTAAATATATCTTTATTGGAGTATAATTACTTCATGATACCGTGTTAGTTTCTGTTGCACAACAAAGTGAATCAGCCATATGCATACACATGTCCCCATATCCCCTCCCACTTAAGCCTCCTTCTCACCTTCCCTATCCCACCCCTCTAGGTGGTCACAAAGCACCAAGCTGATCTCTCTGTGCTATGAGGCTGCTTCCCACCAGCCAACTATTTTACATTTGGTAGTGCATATATGTCAATGCTACCCTCACTTTGCCCCAGCTTCGCCCTCGCACCCCATGTCATCAAGTCCATTCTCTATGTCTACCTCTTTATTCCTGCCCTGCAACTAGGTTCATCAATAAAATTTAAAACATTTTTTTAAGATTCCATATGTAGGGCTTCCCTGGTGGCGCAGTGGTTGAGAATCCGCCTGCCGATGCAGGAGACATGGGTTCGTGCCCCGGTCCGGGAAGATCCCACATGCCGCAGAGCGGCTGGGCCCGTGAGCCATGGCTGCTGAGCCTGCGCGTCCGGAGCCTGTGCTCCGCAAAGGGAGAGACCACAACAGCGAGAGGCCTGCCTACCACAAAAAAAAAAAAAAAAAAAAAAAAAAAAAAAAAAAAGATTTCATATGTACACATTAGCATGTTGTATTTGTTTTTCTCTTTCTGACTTACTTCACTCTGTATGACAGACTCTAGGTCCAACCACCTCACTACAAATAACTAAATTTCATTGTTTTTTTATGGCTGAGTAATATTCCATTGTATATATGTGCCACATCTTCTTTATCCATTCGTCTGTCGATGGACACTTAGGTTGCTTCCATGTCCTGGCTATTGTAAATAGAGCTTCAATGAACATTTTGTACATGACTCTTTTTGAATTATGGTTTTCTCAGAGTATATGCTCAGTAGTGGGATTTCTGGGTCGTATGGTAATTCTATTTGTAGTTTTTAAGGAACCTCCATACTGTTCTCCATAGTGGCTGTATCAATTTACATTCCCACCAGCAGTGCAAGAGTGTTCCCTTTTCTCCACACCCTCTCCAGTACTTGTTGTTTGTAGATTTTCTGAAGATGCCCATTCTAACTGGTGTGAGGTGATACCTCACTGTAGTTTTGATTTGCATTTCTCTAATAATTAGTGATGTTGAACAGCTTTTCATGTGCTTCTTGGCCATCTGTATGTCTTCTTTGGAGAAATGTCTATTTAGGTCTTCTGCCCATTTTTGGATTGGGTTGTTTGTTTTTTTGATATTGAGCTGCATTAGCTGCTTGTATATTTTGGAGATTAATCCTTTGTCAGTTGCTTCATTTGCAAATATTTTCCCCCATTCTGAGGGCTGTCTCTAGTACGGTTTTTCTTCAGTTTTCTTGGTTGTATTACAGCCAGTTCTTCTCTCCCATGTGTTTAGAATTTATTTTACTTACAAAGAATATATTCATAATCATAAAATATTTTCTTAAAATATTTAAAAATCCATTTTGCATTGTGTTTATCATCAAAGAAGAAAAGGTTTTTTTTCTGCAACTGATAGAAATAGATTTACTTTAATAATTTCAAGTCAAATATACACATTGATAGCCAATAACACAATTTTAAGTCCTCTGTCATCCACTCGGTTATTTATCTATTTATTTATTTTTACATTAACTTTATTTATTTATTTATTTATTTTTGGCTATGGTGGGTCTTCACTACTGCATGCAGGCTTTCTCCAGCTGCGGGGGCTACTTTTCAGTTGTGGTGCATGGGCTCTTCATTGCTGTGGCTTCTCTTTGTTGCGGGACATGGGCTCTAGGTATGGGCTTCAGTAGTTGTGGCATGCGACTTCAGTAGTTGTGGCTTGCGGGCTCTAGAGCACAGACTCAGTAGTTGTGGTGCATGGGCTTAGTTGTTCTGCGGCATGTGGGATCTTCCCAGACCATGGCTCGACCCCATGTTCCCTGCATTGGCTGGTGGATTCTTAACCACTGTGCCACCAGGGAAGTCCATCCACTCGGTTTTTAAAACATTCATTAATTTGTAATTTTTAGTCTAAAATTTTTTATTGCATAAAATACATTAAACAACTCAATGTATTATTTACAGCTATAAACATGTTTAACCATGATTTTCACTAAATGTGTATGAAATACATAAACACCTTAATTTATGTATATATGATAATTACATAATATAAAATTGCAATACATTATTCACTGTATTTATTTTAAAATTCACACTTGGGCCATTGATTTAATTTTTTTTTTTTTTTTTGCGGTACGTGGACCTCTCACTTTTGTGGCCTCTCCCGTTGCGGAGCACAGGCTCTGGATGCACAGGCTCAGCGGCCATGGCTCACGGGCCCAGCCGCTCTGCGGCATGTGGGATCTTCCCTGACCGGGGCACAAACCCACGTCCCCTGCATCGGCAGGCAGACTCTCAACGACTGTGCCACCAGGGAAGCCCTGATTTAATATTTAGAATACTCCTTAGATATTGAAGTTTTATTTTACTTTTTGCAGATATTCAGAATTATTACCACTAACTTATTTATCATGACATGATTTTAGCAAACACAACCTATGTTTCATGTAAAACAGGAAAATTATTCTTGATGGAAAAACATCATTAGGGAAATTTACTTCATTAACAATGTATTTCCTGACATTGCTTAGATTTTAATTTCAGGTTTTCCCTCTTGTGTCTCAATTTCCATTTTGTTTTAAAACATCTAACTGTGGGGTCTGCCAATCAAGATCAATTTTCATTAGTAATTTTTGTTTTATATACAGCACAAATAATTTGAAAAAATAATGCATTTCTGTAGGTTAAGTAATGATTTTTTTTAAAAAAAATTGAGTAATCATGATTAACTCTAAACCAGGGAAAGAAATAGATTGCAAAAGGAAGTTCATGTTTTTTCATTTGATGGGAATGCAATACATGCTGAGATCAATTGATATGCGAAAGTGAAGCTGAAATGGTTTTACTTTATTCTTGTTCTTTCCATAAATTACAGCCCTAACTCTTCTCCAGGCTTGAAGATACAGAAGGTGAAAGATCTAGGAGAGTTAAAGAAGAGATAGAAGGAAAGGGCCTGTGTCTGGGTTGACTTAGACTCAATCTCACAAATGTAATTACAGAGTCAAAAATAAAAATCAAAATTATTTTTTACTTCTTCACATGTACTTACTTCTATGTTATGCCCTTAACACTAGGCGTAGATCATACATGTCATGTTTTTCTATACAATGGATACATTTAGATTGCTAGAGATTTTTTTTTTCTTTTTTGCATATTAAGTGATAGCTTTGGATTGTTATAATGCTCTTTCCTGAGATGACTGTGTTCTAGTAAAGCATAAATGTGATCACTTAAACTCAGTCCTTGAACATTTTGAGGGTCATCTGATTTATATGCCACTGCATTAATCAGAAATCCTGGTTAATTAGAGCTACTGGGTTAACAGAAGTACTAGCATTCATGTAAGATATTATTTTTTTGACAAATACGCCAACACATATTATTCTGTTTTATTAGATATTCATAACTATCCTATGGAATATAGAAATTTTAGTAGTTCTACTTTAAAGATGAGGAAACTGAGACTTGGTAAGTGTAATATGATAAGAAATAGGATTGAAATTAAAACATTTATGTAATCTTAAATATTATTTCATCTGAGTAACCAGAGTTTACTGAAGTTACCTAGATCATTGGCTGATGTATGTACAATATGTCATATGTCCAAGAAGTTTAACAAGCTGTTGTATTATTTTCTGCAACTTCATCCATTGCAATAGCCAGTTTTTAAGTTGTTTTTCATAATTATTGGAAATAATATTGCTATATATTTCTAAGATATTAGATTATGGTAAGTGACTATATTTTAAAATGATTTATAATAAAATAAACAGTTGATAACATATAACTGAAGTTGATTCTAATACAGTCATAACATTGAATATAAGAATGAGTATAGATAAGAAGGGGAACACATGTGTGGGTGTGCACGCACGTGTTTACACACATTGTTGAAAGAGGGTTGTCGAATGAAGACTATTTACCTTGTTTCCCTTACCTTAATTCCCATATACTCTACCACAACTTTTTCTGTGTTCTTTGGCCTTACTGTACTTGGGAAACCCCACACCGTGCCCCTATTTAATTTCCACGGATTTGACTATTCATCTGACAGCCTTAAAACAAGAGTGTATCAGATATAGAGAATTCCAATGAAGTCCGCAAAAGGTTCCAACTATAGTCCTCTTTTCCTCAATATCCCTCCATTTGTCATTCTATTGGTGACACTTTTTTGTGAATAAGTCATATCCATATGTAACAGAACCCCCCTGTGTAGCTCGTAGTTTCAACCATCCTGATTTACTACCAAAACTTTACAAGAATGCTAATGAAGCATAATACTGATTTATTTGTAAAGGTTTTACTGAAAGTTCCAACAGGGAGTAAAATAAAAGGAAAAATAAAGTGAAATTATAGTAATTCATTGCTCCAGGTTCACCTCAAACTGATCATGTGTTTAATATTTTATTTTATTAAAATTAAACAAAATAGTATAAATTTATATATTAAAATTGAGAAAAATTAAAATATAAAATTATCTGTGCCATCAGGAAATTAATCACTGCTTCTGCTTGAAGTAATAAGCATATATCATTAGAGTTACAAAATGCTCAGTCCTAATTATCATTTGGCTAAATAATTCACTAATTTGATCAGTAAAGTAGCCCCTGTGAGTTCCTGTTATCTAAAAGAATAGAAAAATTTCTTTTGTCTCATTTATAAACTTGAATAATAAAAAATTATAATATTACTATAAAGTTTTAAGTGTATCAGTCAATAGCTGATGTAAATTCCATTTTGATGCACCTTAATTATGTCTGCTCTGCAGTTTCCCTTTTTAGTAAATAACCATGGGATCAATTTCAAGTAAAACTGCTATTCAGAGGTTTGGGAAATAAATAATATTAACTATAATTGAATCAAGGTACTGTTGAATAATGGCTACCTTTTAAATGGCATCAAATAGATACCCAAATAACTAAAGTCCCTGTGTCTTTTCAGAAGTAACAGCCATTGAATTTATAAATACTATAAAATTTCTGATTCCCTTTTGAGTTTTTCTTTTAAAAATTGCGTTGCCCAACACAACGTTATTGAAGCTTTCTTACCCATATGGATACATTAAAGTTTAAATACTGGTTTCCTCTTTTAATGTGTCAAATTTATTTCAGATATGGTACACTGAAATTAGATTGCCTTAGGCTTAGTTTCCTTGTTCTACTTTGATAGGGCATTTTCCCTCTTCCTCCTGTCATTTCATTTTTATATTTTCCAAAATTGTGAATAATTGTGAATTATAAAGAAGTGGACAGAATGATAAGTGTACATCTTTTGTTACTTTAGAAATTTTATTCTGAGCCTCCCAGACCTTTCTACTTCCAAAGTTATTCCCTATGCAAAATGATAAGTGAATACAACATTATGCCTTTGATTCCAAATTTCTCAGTCAGATAAACAATAATTATTAAAAATATTTTCTGAACAATATTCTTTGGCTTCATTTAATCTGGTCTCAGACCTCCGTGATTCTAATGTCCTTGTGCTTTGGTCTCTGTATTTGAAATTAAGTATAAAATTCCTCCCATCTACTAAGTGAAAATTTTACAATGTTCCAAATTAATATTTGCTTTACAATCCAAGCATAAAACATCATTAAAGACTGAAACATATTTGCTGCTTGTCTTGTTAACAACAAAGTCAAGTACAGATTTTCTTCCCAGGGTAAGAGGTTATGAATTCTGCTTTATAGAAAACAATAAATATGCCTTTAATAATTTAAAACATACCATTAAGAGAATTGGCAGTGTATTCACTGGAAGTCAGAAAACAAGCTCTAGAATTTCTGTGAATAACAGAAAATTTATTAAATATACCAGGGATCATTCCAATACTTAAACAGCATATCACCTCTTTTTTAACACTGGCAGACAGAAGAATTGTTTTGGTTACTTATTTAATTTCTTCTGATAGCAGTTAAGTAAAAAAAAAAAATTGGAAAGTTGCAAAATACTGTGACAACTTCTGATAGGAATAATTACACTCAGGTAATTACATTCATGTCTGTATAAAGAGATGACTGACATAATGGGACATAAAATACAGTGAAGGCAAAGGTCAAACTGGGTGAGCCAGGAGATCAGCTGGTATGATGAACCCTTCTCCCATTCACAATATACAATCTTCATTCTAGATGCACCAGTTCCTATTGTTTCCATGAATATCTCTGCTCATTCTTGTCTCTGCAACTTTGATCATGTTAATCCTATCCCTAGTAATTCTCTTTCTAACTCTGACTTTTTATGCACTGCCTTCCATTGCAAGTTCAGGGAGTCTTCCTTAACTGCTTCAATTTTTAAATATTTACCTTTTCTTTGAAGTATTGATATTACACTATTTTCAGACTACATCACATAGTTCAGCATACAGTTTATATTATCATATTTTTTTCTTATTGTTTCACCACTTAATCTATCCTCAATAGCTACATTGTAAACTGCTTGGGTATATGTTTGAATATTTGTATTTTTGGTGTTTACCACAGTTCTAAAAATAGAGTTTTTGATATTTTCTAAATGAAATAGTCCAATCTATATATTCTACCATGGAAACTGCTCACTGATTTTTTAAATTGGATCTTTGAGATTTTATTCTATTCTCCAAACCCACCTACAAGGTTTTGGAGGATTTACATACATATAATGGAGCTTTCATTTTTATCAATGTATAATATCACTTTATCTGACATTCATACATTTGATAAATATTTGTTGAGCACCAAACTCTGTTGCAGACCTTGTATTCAATATTGGAATTAAAAAAATAAGAATACAGAGCAGATATCCTAATATATTTTATGATTTAGTAGGGAAGAGACCTCATGGGCCCCAGAAACTAGATCCATGAATCCTAGGTATTCATGGACCTCATTTTGGGAGACCATGATAAAGCAACTTTAAAAGATGTATTTAGAGATTTAAGAAGAAAATATAGAGAGAATGCTGCCTCCAAAGTTAAAATAGGAGATAATTAAAGAATTAGAATATGGTCAGAACATTACATGCTGTGATGAGGTTAAGTGAAATGAGAAATGAAAATGAAATTGTCCACTATATTTAGCAATTAGGCTACCACTGACCATCATAGAGCAGTTTAATCAGAATGCCAAGAGCATAAACAACACTGCAGTGATCTCAGAAATAAAGGTTAAGTGAGAAAATGTCTCTTCTTGGAGAGGGGGATTAATGGAAGGAGAGATAGTAAATGATGGAAACATGAGGTTTTCAATGCAACATGTGCACTAAAAAGCAACTAAGGGACAAGGCTGACAGAGCCCAGTCACCTGGCCTAGCCACTGTGCCAGGCTGCAGGAGATGCCCACTCCACATGCACCTGCTGGGGCGCCTTCAAGACGGCACAGGAGTAAGACATGGAGATCACCTTCTTCTCCACAAATACAACAAAAATACATCTACATGTGGAACAACTCCTACAGAACACCTACTGAAGGATGGAAGAAGACCTCAGACTTCCCAAAAGCAGCATCAGGAGCAGCAGATTAAATATCCACAAGCAACTTGATGTACCCTGCATCTGTAGAATACCTGAATAGACAAGGAATCATCCCAAAATTGAGGCAGTGGACTTTGGGAAGAAGTGTAGAATTGGAGTTTGCTCTCTGCATCTAATTTGATTCTGGTTTTATGTTTATCTTAGTTTAATATTTAGAGCTTATTAGAATTGGAATATTTGTTTATTGATTTGGTTGCTCTCTTTCATTTTTTAACATATATATATATATATATATATATATATATATATGTTTTCCTTGTTCTCTTTTTGCGTGTGTGTATGTGTATGATTCTTTGTGTGATTTTGCCTGTCTACCTTTGTTTTTGCCATTTTACCTACAGTTTGAACTGTTGGTTCTTTGTTTTTTTTTTCTTTTTATTTAGTTTAGTATTTACCAGTTGTTATCATTGGTGGATTTGTTATTTGGTTTGGTTGCTCTCTTCTTTCTTTCTCTCTTTCTTTTCTAAATTACTTTTATATATTTTTAAGTTTTTAATAACTTTTATCTATTTTCATAAATTTATTTTATTTTATTATTTTTTTCTTTCTTTCTTCTTTTTTGATCCCTTTTCTTCTGAGCCATGTTGTTGACAGTGTCTTGGTGCTCTGGCCAGTGTCAGGCTTGAGCATCTGAAGTGGGAGAGCCGAGTTCAGGACATTGGTCCACAAGAGACCTCCCAGGCCCATGTAATATCAAACGGAAAAGCTCTCCTAGATATCTCAATCTTAACACTTAGACCCAGCTCCAGTCAACGACCAGCAAGCTACAGTGCTGGACACACTATGCCAAACAACTAGCAAGACACGAACACAAACCCATCTATTAGCAGAGAGGCTGCCTAAAATCATAATAAGGCTACAGACACCCCCCAAAACACCACCAGACGTGGACCTGCCCACCAGAAAGACAAGATCCAGCATCATCCACCAGAATACAGGCACTAGTCCCCTCAACCAGGAAACCTACTCAACCCACTGAAGGAACCTTAGCCACTGGGGACAGAGAACAAAAACAACAGGAACTACAAACCTGCAGCCTGCAAAAAGGAGACCCCAAACACAGTAAGATAAGCAAAATGAAAAGACAGAAAAACACACAGCAGATTAAGGAGCAAGGTAAAAACCCACCTAACCTAACAAATGAAGAGGAAATAGGCAGTCTACCTGAAAAATAATTCAGAATAATGAGAGTAAAGATGATCCAAAATCTTGGAAATAGAATAGAGAAAATGCAGGAAACATTTAACAAGGACATAGAAGAACTAAAGAGGAAACAAGCAGTGATGAACAACACAATAACTGAAATTAAAAATACTCTAGAAGTGATCAATAGCAGAATAACTGAGGCAGAAGAACGTATAAGTGGCCTGGAAGATAAAATAGTGGAAATAACTACCACAGAGCAGAATAAAGAAAAAGAATAAAAAGAATGGAGGACAGTCTCAGAAACTTCTGGGACAATATTAAATGCACCAACATTCGATTATAGGGGTCCCAGAAGAAGAGGTGAGAAAAAAAAAAAAAAGGGACTGAGAAAATATTTTAAGAGATTAGAGTTGAAAACTTCCCTAATGTGGGTAATGAAATAATCAAGTCCAGGAACCACAGAGAGTCCCACACAGGATAAATCCAAGGAGAAACATGCCAAGACACATATTAATTAAACTATCAAAATTAAATACAAAGAAAAAATATTAAACACAGAAAGAAAACAGCAACAAATAACATACAAAGGAATCCCCGTAAGGTTAACAACTGATATTTCAGCAAAAATTATGCAAGCCAGAAGGGAGTGGCAGGACATATTTAAAGTGATGAAAGGAAAAAGCTACAACCAGGATTGCTCTGCCCAGCAAGGATTTCATACAGATGTAATGGAGATATTAAATCCTTTACAGACAAGTAAAAGCGAAGAGAATTCAGCAGCACCAAACCAGCTTTACAACAAATGCCAAAGGAACTTCTCTATGCCAGAAACACAAGAAAAGGAAAAGACCTACAATAACAAATCCAAAAGAATTAAGAAAATTGTAATAGGAACATACATATCAATAATTACCTTAAATATAAATGGATTAAATTCTCCAGTCAAAAGACATAGACTGGCTGAATGGATAAAAAAACAAGACCCATACATATGCTGCCGACAAGAGACCCACTTCAGACCTAGGGACACAAACAGCCTGAAAGTGAGGTGGTGGAAAAAGATATTCCATCCAAATGGAAATCAAAAGAAAGCTGAAGTAGCAATTCTCATATCAGACAAAATAAACTTTAAAATAAAGACTATTACAAGAGACAAAGAAGGACACTACATTAGTATCAAGGGTTCAATCCAAGAAGAAGATATAACAAATGTTAATATTAATACAACAAATATAGGAGCACCTCAATACATAAGGCAAATGTGAGCAGCCATAAAAGGGAAAATCAACAGTAACACAATCATAGTAAAAGATTTTAACACCCCATTTTGACCAACGGAAGATCATGCAAAATGAATATAAATAAGGAAACACAAGCTTCATATGATATGTTAAACAAGATGGACTTCATTGATATTTATAGTACATCCCAACCAAAAACAACAGAATACACTTTCTTCTCAAGTGCTCATGGAACATTCTCCAAGATAGATCATATATTGGGTCACAAATCAAGCCTTGGTAAATTTAAGAAAATTGAAATCATATGAAGTAACTTTTCTGGCCTCAACTCTATGAGACAAGATATCAATTACAGGAAAAAATCTGTAAAAAATACAAACACATAGAGACTAAATAATACACTACTAAATATCCAAGAGATCACTGAAGAAATCAAAAAGGAAATTTAAAAAAACGTAGAAACAAATGACAATGCAAACACGATGACACAAAACCTATCATATGCAGCAAAAGCAGTTCTAAGAGGGAAGTTTATAGCAATATAACCCCACCTCAAGAAACAATAAACATCTCAAATAAAGAATCTCACCTTACACCAAAAGCAATTAGAGAAAGAAGAACAAAAAAAGCCATAGTTAGCAGAAGGAATGAAATCATAAAGATCAAATCAGAAGTAGATGAAAAAGAAATGAAGGAAACAATAGCAAAGATCAATAAAACTAAAAGCTGTTTTTTTGAGAAGATAAAGAAAATTGCTAAACCATTAGCCAGACTCATCAAGAAAAAAAAATGGAGATGACTCAAATGAACAGAATTAGAAATGAAAAAGGAGAAGTAACAACTGACACTGCAGAAATACAAAGGATCATGAGAGATTAATACAAGCAACTATGTGCCAATAAAATGGATGACCTGGAAGAAATGGACACTTTCTTAGAAAAATACAGTTTCCAAGATTGAACCATGAAGAAATAGAAAATATAAATAGATGAATCACAAGCACTGAAATTGAGACTGAGATTAAAAACCTTCCAACAAACAAAACCTCAGGACCAGACGCCTTCACAGGCAAATTGTAATAAACATTTAGAGAAGAGCTAACACCTCTCCTTCTCAAACTTTTCCAAAAAGATAGCAGAGGGAGGAACACTCCCAAACTAATTCTATGAGGACACCAGCACCCTGATACCAAAACCAGACAAAGATGTCACAAAAAGGAAAACTACAGGCCAATATCAATGAAGAACATGGATGCAAAAATCCTCATCAAAATACTAGCAAACAGAATCCAACAGCACATTAAAAGTATAATACACCATGATCAAGTGGGGTTTATCTCAGGAATGCAAGGATTTTTAATATATGCAAATCAATCACTGTGATCAACCATATTAACAAATTGAAGGAGTAAAGCCATATGATCATCTCAATAGATGCATAAAAAGGTTGTGACAAAATTCATCACCCAATTATTATTTAAAAAAAAAACAAAAAGTAGGCATAGAGAGAACTTACCTCAACATAATAAAGCCCATATATGACAAACCCACAGCCAACATCATTCTCTATGGTGAAACTGAAACCTTTTCCACTAAGATCAGGAACAAGACAAGGTTGCCCACTCTCACCACTCTTATTCAACATAGTTTTGGAAGTTCTAGCCACAGCAATCAGAGAAAATAAAGAAATAAAAGGAATCCAAATAGGAAATGAAGAAATAAAGCTGTCACTGTTTGCAGATGACATGATACTATACATAGAGAATCCTAAAGATGCTACCAGAAAACTACTAGAGTTAATCAATGAATTTTGAAAGTAGCAGGATACAAAATGAATGCACAGAAATCTCTGGCATTCTTATACACTAATGACGAAAAATCTGAGAGTGAAATTAAGAAAACACTCCCATTTACCATTGCAACAAAAGAATAAAATACCTAGGAAGAAGCCTACCTAAGGAGACAAAAACCTGTATGAAGAAAATTATAAGACACCAATGAAAGAAATTAAAGTTGACACAAACAGATGGAGAGTTACACCATATTCTTAGATTGGAAGAATCAACATTGTGAAAATGACTATACAACCCAAAGCAATCTACAGTTTCAATGCAAACCCTATCAAATTACCAATGGCATTTATCACAGAACTTGAAGAGGAAATTTCACAATTTGTATAGAAACACCAAGGACCCTGAATAGCCAAAGCAATCTTGAGAAAGAAAAACGGAGCTGGAGGAATCAGGCTCCCATACTTCAGACTATACCACAAAGCTACAGTAATCAAGACAGTATGGTACTGGCACAAAAACAGAAATATATATCAATGGAGCAGGGTAAAAAGCCCAGAGATAAACCCAGGCACATATGGTCACCTTATGTTTGACAAAGGAGGCAGGAATATACAATGGAGAAAAGACAGCCTCTTCAATAAGTGGTGCTGGGAAAACTCTACAGCTACATATAAAAGAATGAAATTAGAACAATCCCTAACACCATACACAAAAATAAACTCAAAATGGATTAAAAACCTAATGTAAGGCAAGACACTATAAAACTGTTAGAGGAATACATAGGCAGAACATTCTATGACATAAATCACAAAAATATTCTTTTTGACCCATCTCCTATAGAAATGGAAATAAAACCAAAAATAAATAAATGGGGTCCAGTGTAACTTAAAAGCTTTTGAACAGCAAAGGAAACCATAAGCAAGTTGAAAGACGACCCTTAGAATGGGAGAAAATACTTGCAAATGAAGCAACTGACAAAGGATTAATCTTCAAAATTTACAAGCAGATCATGCAGCTCAATATCAAAAAAACACAACCCAATCCAAAAATTACCAGAAGACCTAAATAGATACTTCTTCAAAGAAGATATACAGATTGCCAAGAAACACATGAAAGGATGCTCACCATCACTAATGATTAGAGAAATGTAAATCAAATGTACAATGAGGTATCACCCAACACCTGTCAGAATGGTCATCATCAAACAATCTACAAACACTAAATGTTGGAGAGGGTGTGGAGAAAAAGGAACCCTCTTTCACTGTTGTTGGGAATGTAAATTGATACATCCACTATGGAGAACAGTATGGAGGTTCCTTAAAAAACTAAAAGTAAAACCACCATATGACCCCGCAATCCCACTACTGGGCATATATCCTGAGAAAACAATAATTCAAAAAGAGTCATGTACCACAATGTTCATTGCAGCTCTATTTACAATAGCCAGGACATGGAAGCAACCTAAGTGTCCAACGACAGATGAATGGATAAAGAAGATGTGGCACAAATATACATTGGAATATTACTCAGCCAGAAAAGAAATGAAATTGAGTCATTTGTAGTGAGATGGATGGACCTAGAGTCTGTCATACAGAGTGAAGTAAGTCAGAAAGAGAAAAACAAGTACCATATACTAACATATATATATGGAATCTAAGAAAATAAATGGTTCTGAAGAACCTAAGCGCAGGACAGGAGTAAAGACGCAGACATAGAGAGTGGACTTGAGGACACAGGTAGGGGGAAGGGTAAGTGGGATGAAGTGAGAGTGGCATGGACATATACACACTACCAAATATAAATATATCACTAGTGGGAAGCAGCCACATAGCATAGGGAGAACAGCTCAGTGCTTTGTGTCCACCTAGAGGTGTGGTATATGGAGGGTGGGAGGGAGGCACATGAGGGAGGAGATCTGGGGATATATGATGTATATGTATACCTGATTCACTTTGTTATAAAGCAGAAACTAACACACCATTTAAAGCAATTATTCTCCAATAAAGATGGTTAAAAAAACATAACATAAATTTTGTTATGTTGGCAACTGCCAAATAGTATCCTAGAAGCATAATTTTTTTTAAAAAGTAAAATATCTTTCGGCAAGTAAAGGAGAGCAAAGACTGAATTTACCATGGTGTAAAAAAAGAGAAACCAACAAATACATGATATAGGCTCATAGGCCTTTCCCAGGGAAATTATGAGGAATATACCAACTCATAACCTTCTCAAGAAAAGGGGCAGTATGCAATTCTTTTTTTGTTTATCCTGGAGCCACCAAAACTGAGATCACAAATGTTCATCCATAGTAAGTACTAGCTAAACTGAATTGAGACAATAGAGCAGAATGTTTAAGAGCATAAGAGAAAGGCTAGGTTTCATGCTCTGGTTCCAGCTCTTATCAGCTGAATAACTTGTCCTTAGTTTCCTTCTCTGCAAATGGCGATAATGGTTGTATTTGTGTCAGGGTTATTGTCAGTATTAAATGACATAATGCATATAAAATGTCGATTCCAAACACTTAGTAAGCACTCAATGAATGTTAGATATTTGTAGTAATGATAATAGTATTAAATATAACACTAAAGTATTTTATCAGTGAAAGAAAGCCTTAATCAATTCACACTCTATATGAAAATTTATGTAAATATGTTTACATCTACTATATCTCACCAGAAATCTTTTGTTCTGTAACACCAAGACTCAAACAGGATGCTAATGAATATAAAAAATAAAAATACTAGCGTTCAGAATCTTAATTAAATTAATTTGATTTGATCTTGATTATGTAAACCTGGATTGCTATGTTTAATCATAGTATGGTTAAGGTTAATTATTTGGTCTCTATTCTGTACAGTCCTTCCTGAGTAAAAATTATCACTGAAGGAGTTTAAGTTTTTGACTCTTATTCTCAACATTGTGTATATATTTATTATTACAGCCATCAAAAATCAGAAATTTTCAGTATTTTCTTATTTACAATATAAATTCAACCTATTAAGAGTTATTTTTAGATGTATTATATTTCTGGAATATAACTCTATGGTCAAGAAACTTACTGTTGTATGTTACTGATAACTGTGAAAATAGATATAATTTTAAATGAGTCACTGAAACCTACCAGAAATAGTGCAGGATGTATTACATCAAGGTGGTTAAGAACAAAAGCTTGGTCATAAGGTAGACCTAGGCTAGAATACTGCCTCTTGTCCTTACTGTTTCTTAGTTTCTTCATTGGTAAAGTGTGGAGAGTAATTGCATCTTCATTAAATAAAATAATGCATTACAGTGCTTACTCCAGTGCCTGACACTGAGTAAAAATTCAACAAATGTTAAGTCATTATCATTATTTGAAAAAAATCTCAGGTTTCATTATATGCTTGTGATGTGTCACTGTATCACATTTGTGTAGATATTGATTAACTCTAAAACATTATGGTAAAATCCTGATTTAAATTATTCACTCTTTCATTAATCTCAGCAATTCAAATCTTTGGATTGAATTTTAAAATGTAGATCTTGTACTGAATATAATTTCATTCAAATTATTCAAAGATGTATTACACTTTCAGTGGGAATTTAGGGGGATACCCAGCTCAATTCTATTAGCTAACTCATGTTGATAACTATATCTTATCTTTATTTTACAAATGTAAACAACTTGAGTTTTAGAGACATCCAAATATTGAATGTTATATTCAATACTTAAGAGAACAGTATTGTCTATAAAGGCATGGGGCACATGTTGTTTTTGCTTTTTGTTGTTGTTACTTTGTTTGCATTATTTTAGGAAAATGGATATTTAGTATTTTATCTAAAATACTGAAATAGTCATCATGGGATAAATCCAGAAATGTGTTAGGCTTCCCTCTCTTAATCTTGATGTTAATATTCTTTTTATTTCAATTCATATAGAACAGAGTGCTCCCCCATATATGTACATATTTTTGTTGTTTTTGTTTGTTTGTTTAAGGTTTCTAAAGGTACTAATGGATTCAAATTGAAAACATTTAACTGTGGGGGAGGGCAGTGGGAGTTGTGTGGTGGGACAAGGATACATTCATGTGATCTGTTGCTGGGACCATCCAGAAATAGGGATGTTCATTTTGTTTATCACATATGTCCCATGTATAACTAGGTGTGAATGAATTGAGTTTATGTGTGCATATAGAAAACCATTAAATGACTACCCAATATTTTTATTAATTATTACTTTCAACATCATTATCATTGATTATGCAGTTTTTTTAACATCATTATTGGAGTATAATTGCTTTACAATGGTGTGTTACTTTTTGCTTTACAACAATGTGAATAAGTTATACATATACATATGTTCCCCTATCTCTTCCGTCTTGCTTCTCCCTCCCCCCCACCCTCCCTATCCCACCCCTCTAGGTGGTCACAAACCACCTAGCTAATCTCCCTGTGCCATGTGGCTTCTTCCCGCTAGCTATCTATTTTATGTTTGGTAGTGTATATATGTCCATGCCACTCTCTCATTTCATCACAATGTACCTTTCACCTCCCCATATTCTCAAGTCCATTCTCTAGTAGGTCTACGTTTTATTCCTGTCCTACCCCTAGGCTCTTCATGACATTTTTTTTCTTTGAATCCATATGTATGTATTAGCATAAGGAATTTGTTTTTCTCCTTCTTACTTACTTCACTCTGTATGACACACTCCAGGTCCATCCACCTCACTACAAATAACTAAATTTCATTTCTTTTTATGGCAGAGTAATATTCCATGGTATATATGTGCCACCTCTTCTTTATCCATTCATCTGCTGATGGACACTTAGGTTGCTTCCATGTCCTGGCTATTGCAAATAGAGCTGCAATGAACATTGTGGTACGTGACTCTTTTTGAATTATGGTTTTCTCAGGGTATATGCTCAGTAGTGGGATTGCTGGGTGGTATGGTAGTTCTCTTTGTAGTTTTTTAAGGAACCTCCATACTGTTCTCAATAGTGGCTGTATCAATTTACATTCCCACCAACAGTGCAAGAGTGTTGCCTTTTCTCCAAATCCTCTCCAGCATTTGTTCCTATTACATTTTTTGATGATGGCCATTCTGACCGGTGTGAGATGATATGTCATTGTAATTTTGATTTGCATTTCTCTAATGATTAATGATATTGAGCATTCTTTCATGTGTTTGCTGGCAATCTGTATATCTTCTTTGAAGAAATGACTGTTTAAGTCTTCTTCCCATTTTTGGATTGGGTTGTTTGTTTTTTTGTTATTGAGCTGCATGAGCTGCTTGTAAATTTTGGAGATTAATCCTTTGCAAGTTGCTTCATTTGCAAGTATTTTCTCCCATTCTCAGGGTTGTCTTTTGGTCTTGTTTATGGTTTCCTTTGTAGTGCACAATCTTTTAAGTTTCATTAGGTCCCATTTGTTTATTTTTGTTTTTATTTCCATTTCTCTCAAAGGTGGGTCAAAAGGGATCTTGCTGTGATTTATGTCATAGAGTGTTCTGCCTATGTTTTCCTCTAAGAGTTTGATAGTGTCTGACCTTACATTTAGGTCTTTAACCGATTTTGAGTTTATTTTTGTGTATGATGTTAGGGAGTGTTTTAATTTCATACTTTTACATGTACCTGTCCAGTTTTCCCAGCACCACTTATTGAAGAGGCTGTCTTTATTCCACTGTATATCCTTCCCTCCTTTATCAAACATAAGGTGACCATATGTGTGTGGGTTTATCTCCGGGCTTTCTATCCTGTTCCATTGATTTATATTTCTGGTTTTGTGCTAGTACCATACTGTCTTGATTACTGTAGCGTTTTATTACAGTCTGAAGTCAGGGAGCCTAATTCTTCCAGCTCCATTTTTTGTTCTCAAGATTGCTTAGGCTATTTGGGAACTTTTGTGTTTCCATACAAATTGTGAAATTTTTTGTCCTAGTTCTGTGAAAAATGCCAGTGGTAGTTTGATAGCAATTGCAGTGAATCTGAAGATTGCTTGAGGCAGTAGAGTCATTTTCAAAATGTTGATTCTTCCAATCCATGAACATGGTATATCTCTCCATCTATTTGTACCATCTTTAATTTCTTTCAACAGTGTCTTATAATTTTCTGCATACAGTTCTTTTGTATCCTTAGGTAGGTTTATTCCTAGATATTTTATTCTTTTTGTTGCAATGATAAATGGGAGTGTTTTCTTAATTTCAATCTCAGATTTTTCATCATTAGTGTATACGAATGCCAGAGATTTCTGTGCATTAATTTTGTATCCTGCTACTTTACCAAATTCATTGATTAGTTCTAGTAGTTTTCTGGTAGCATCCTTAGTATTCTCTATGTATAGTATCATGTCATCTGCAAACAGTAACAGCTTTACTTCTTCTTTTCCGATTTGGATTCTTTTATTTCTTTTTCTTCTCTGATTGCTCTGGCTAGAACTTCCAAAACTATGTTGAATAAGAGTGGTGAGAGTGGGCAACCTTGTCTTGTTCCTAATCTTAGTGGAAATGGTTTCAGTTTTTCACCATTGAGGATGATGTTAGCTGTGGGTTTGTCATATATGACATTTATTATGTTGAGGAAAGTTCCCTCTATGCCTACTTTCTGCAGGGTTTTTATCATTAATGGGTGTTGAATTTTGTCAAAAGCTTTCTCTGCATCTATTGAGATTTTCATATGGTTTTTCTTCTTCAGTTTGTTGATATGGTGTATCACGTTGATCAATTTGTGCATATTGAAGAATCCTTGCATTCCTGGAATAAACCCCACTTGATCATGGTGTATGATCCTTTTAATGTGCTGTTGGATTTTGTTTCCTAGTATTTTGTTGAGGATTTTTGAATCTATGTTCATCATTGATATTGGCCTGTAGTTTTCTTTCTTTGTGACGTCTTTGTCTGGTTTTGGTATCAGGGTGATGGTGGCCTCATAGAATAAGTTTGGGAGTGTTCCTCCTTCTGCTATCTTTTGGAAGAGTTTGAGAAGGATAGGTGTTAGCTCTTCTCTAAATGTTTGATGGAATTCGACTGTGAAGCAGTTTGGTCCTGGGCTTTTGTTTGTTGGAATATATTTAATCACAGTTTCAATTTCAGTGCTTGTGTTTGGTCTGTTCATATTTTCTATTTCTTCCTGGTTTAGTCTGGGCAGGTTGTGCATTTCTAAGACTGTTTCCATTTCTTCCAGGTTGTCCACTTTATTGGCATAGTGTTGCTTGTAGTAATCTCTCATGACCTTTTGTATTTCTGCAGTGTCAGTTGTTACTTCTCCTTTTTCATTTCTTATTCTATCAATTTGAGTCTTCTCCCTTTTTTTCTTGATGAGTCTGGCTAATGGTTTATCAATATTGTTTATCTTCTCACAGAACCAGATTTTAGCTTTATTGATCTTTGTTATTGATCCTTCATTCCTTTTTCATTTATTTCTTTTCTGATCTTTATGATTTGTTTCCTTTTGCTAAATTTGTTTTTTCATTTGTTGTTGTTCTTTGTCTAATTGCTTTAGGTGCAGTGTTAGGTTGTTTATTTGAGATGTTTCCTGTTTCTTAAGGTAGGATTGTATTGCTATGAAGTTCCCTCGTCGAACTGCTTTTGCTGTATTCCATAGGTTTTGGGTCGTCATGTCTCCATTGTCTTATATTTCTAGATATTTTTTGATTTCTTCTATGATTTCTTCAGTGATCACTTCATCATTAAGTAGTGTATTTTTTAGCCTCCCTGTGTTTTTAGTTTTTACAGATCTTTTCCTGTAATTGATATCTAGTCTCATAGCATTGTGGTCAGAAAAGATACTTATACAATTTGAAATTTTTTAATTTACCAAGGCTAGATTTGTGACCCAAGATATGATCTATACTGGAGAATGTTCCATGAGCACTTGAGAAAAACGTGTTTTCTGTTGTTTTTGGATGGAATGTCCTATACATATTAAGTAGATCCATCTTGTGTAATGTATCATTTAAAGCTTGTGTTTCCTTATTTATTTCATTTTGTATGATCTGTCTATTGGTGAAAGTGGGGTGTTAAAGTCCCCTACTATGATTGGGTTACTCTCAATTTCCCCTTTTATGGCTGTTAGTATTTGCCTTATGTATTGAGGTGCTCCTATGTTGGGTGCATAAATATTTACAATTGTTATATCTTCTTCGTGGATCAATCCCTTGATCATTATGTTGTGTCCTTCTTTGTCTCTTGTAATAGTTTTTATTTTAAGGTCTATTTTGTCTGATATGAGAATTGCTACTCCAGCTTTCTTCTGATTTCCATTTGCATGGAATATCTTTTTTGGTCCCCTCACTTTCAGTCTGTATGTGTCCCTAGGTCTGAAGTGGGTCTCTTGTAGACAGCATATATATGGGTCTTGGTTTTGTATCCATTCATCCAGTCTGTGTCTTTTGGTGGGAGTATTTCATCCATTTACAATTAAGGTAATTACCGATATGTATGTTCCAATTACCATTTACTTAATTGTTTCTGGTTTGCTCTTGTAAGTCTTTTCCTTCTCTTGTGTTTCTTTCCTAGAGAAGTTCCTTTAGCATTTGTTGTAAAGCTGGTTTGGTGGTGCTGAACTCTCTCAGCTTTTGCTTGTCTGTAAAGGTTTTAATTTCTCCATCAAATCTGTTTGAGATTCTTGCTGCGTAGAGTAATCTTGGTTGTAGGTTTTTTTCCTTCATCACTTTAAATATGTCCTGTCACTCCCTTCTGGCTTGTAGAGTTTCTGCTGAAAGATCAGATGTTAATCTTATGGGGATTCCCTTGTGTGTTATTTGTTGTTTTTCCCTTGCTGCTTTTAATATGTTTTCTTTGTATTTAATTTTTGACAGTTTGATTATTAAGTGTCTTGGCATGTTTATCCTTGGATTTATCCTGTATGGGACTCTCTGTGCTTCCTGGAATTGTTTAACTATTTCCCTTCCCATATTAGGGAAGTTTTCAACTATAATCTCTTCAAATATTTTCTCAGTCCCTTTCTTTTTCTCTTCTTCTTCTGGGAACCCTCTAATTTGAATGTTGGTGAATTTAATGTTCTCCCAGAGGTCTCTGAGACTGTCCTCAGTTCTTTTCATTCTTTTTTCTTTCTTCTGCTCTGCAGTAGTTATTTCCACTATTTTATCTGCCAGGTCATTTATCTGTTTTTCTGCCTCAGTTATTCTGCTATTGATCCCGTCTAGAGTATTTTTAATTTCAGTTTTTGTGTTGTTAATCGTTGCTTGTTTCCTCTTTAGCTCTTCTAGGTCCTTGTTAAATGTTTATTGCATTTTGTCTATTCTATTTCCAATATTTTGGATCATGTTTTCTATCATTATTTTGAATTCTTTTTCAGGTAGACTGCCTATTTCTTCTTCATTAGTTAGGTCTGGTGGGTTTTTACCTTACTCCTTCATTTGCTGTACATTTTTCTGTCTTTTTATTTTGCTTATCTTACTATGTTTGGGGTTTCCTTTTCACAGGCTGCAGTTTCCTATTTCCAGTTGTTTTTGGTGTCTGTCACCAGTGGCTTAGGATGCTTCAGTGGGTTGAGTAGGCTTCCTGGTTGAGGGGACTAGTGCCTGTGTTCTGGTGGGTGAGGCTGGATCTTTTCTTTCTGGTGGGTAGGTCCACATCTGGTAGTGTGTTTTGGGGATGTGTGTAGCCTTATTATGATTTTAGGCAGCCTCTCTGCTAATGGATGGGGCTGTGTTACTGTCTTGCTAGTTGTTGGGCATAGGGTTTCTAGCACTGTATCTTGCTCGTCGTTGAGTGAAGCTGGGTCTTGGTTTTGAGATGGAGATCTCTGGGAGATTTTAGCTGTTTGATATTACATAGAGCAGAGAGGTCTCTTGTGGACCAGTGTCCTGAAGTTTGTTCTCCCACCTCAGGGGCACAGCCCTGATACCTGGTTGGAGCACAACGAGCCTTTAATTCACATGGCAATGTGCCTTCTTTACATGACTTTCTCCTTCCAGTTTCTGGAGATGGCTCCTTACTCTTCCTCTTACCTCTTCGGGCTTGGATAGGGCAAAAGAAAGATGAAAAGACATAGACCAAAGACTAGGGACGGGAACTGCCCCTCTGTTAGGGAGCTGTGAAGGAGGAAGTGTTTCCACACATTAGGAAGCCCCTTCACTGGCAGAGATTGTGGGTGGGCAGGGGAGGAAGCTTCAGAGCCATGGAGGAAAGTGCAGTAACAGGGGTGTGGATGGCAAAGCAGAGAGATTCCTGCACAGAGGATTGGTGCTGACCAACACTCACCAGTCCAAGAGGCTTCTCTCTGTCCTTGTTTCTTTTCATTATTTTTCCTTTTTTTTGTTCAACTTCAGTGATTTTCACTACTCTGTCTTCCAGCTCACTGATTTGTTCCTCTTTATCATTTAGCTTACTGTTGATTCCTTCTAGTGTAATTTCATTTCAGTTATTGTATTCTTCATCTTTGGTTGTTCTTAATATTTTCTAACTCTTTGTTAAAAACTTCTAACTTCTTGCTCTGTGCATCCATTCTCCTGAGTTATTTGATCATCTTTACAATCATTACCCTGAACTCTTTCTCAGGTAGATTGACTATCTCCACTTCACTTAGTTCTTATTCTGGGTTTTTATCTTATTCATTTTTTTTGCAACATGTTCCTCTGTCACCTCTTTTTGCCTAACTTGTTGTTTTTATTTCTATGTATCTGGTAAGTTAGTAATGTTTCCCAACCTTGGAGAAGTTGGAGACCTCCTATGCATCCCAGTAGTAGACTCCCATCTCATCACCAGAGCTATATGCTCTAGGCTTAATACCTCTGTGGGCTATGTGCATCCATGCATTGTGTTATGCTGACTACTGTGGATTGTTTGGTAGACTTATATGGCCCCTGGCCCAATTGCTTGCTAGGTCCTGCCTTGTGCAGTGACTGCTGGATACTGGTTGGTGAGGCCAGGTCATGAGTCATCTGGCTGCAGAACCCTGGTGGGCCTCAAGGCAATTCTGGCTCACTGGTGGATGAAGCCAGGTACTGGAGCTAATGCCAGCCGAGTGGTAGACAGAGCCATGTCCTGGGGTCTGGTTTCAGGGTCCTGGGGAGTCTTAGCTCTAGTGCTTGTACACTGATGTGTGGGGCCAGGTCCTGGGCCCTCTGATGGGCGTGGCTGTATCCAGGATTCCCTGTGGGCTCAGGGAGGTCTTAAATAAGGCTCTCTGCTGGTTGATAGGACTGTGTCTCAGCCAAGTTTTTTGCTTGGCCTGAGGCATCCCAATACTTGTGCTTACAAACTTTTATGCTGATGCAGGGATGGGTCTTGGGGCTATTAAGGTAGAGGGAGGATTCCAAAATGGTGTTCACTAACACCAGTGTCCACATGGTAGAAAAAGCTCCCCAAAATGTCTGCTGCCAATATCTATGTTCCTAGGGTGAGCTCCAGTTGCCTCCTGCATCTCTGGGAGACTCTCCAAGTTCAACAGGTAGGTCTGACCAAGGCTCCTTTCAAATTAGTTTCTGCCCAAGGTCCCAGAGCCTGTGAACTTTTGTGTTCATCATTTAAGAATGGATTCTCTATTTCCCACAGTCCTCTGAGTCTCCCAAATGTAAGCTCTGCTGGCCTTCAAAGCCAAACATTTTAGGGGCTTATCTTCCTGGCTCAGGACCACTGGGCTGGGGAGCATGATGTAGAGCTCAGACCCCCACTCCTTGTGGAAGACCTTTACAATTGTAATTATTCTCTCATTTGTGGACCACCTACCCATGGGTATGGGACTTGACTATATCACATCTCTGCCTCTCCTACATGTCTCATTGTGGTTCCTTCTTTATATCTTAATCATAGAAGATATTTCCTGATAGGTTCCAGTCTTTTTCATTGATGGTTGTTTTATAAATAGTTGTAATTTTGCTGTATCCATGAAAAGAGATGAATTCCATTTTTAATCAGATTGTTTTGTTGATACTGAGTTGTATGGAGTCTCTTTCCTAAAAATTCAAAAAACAAGAATCCTAGTAGTATATTGAAGGAGTTTTGATAATGAGTTGTCAGCCATGCACAGTGAGACCTGGGAAGAGTAGTTGGCAAAGTCCATGAAGAAAATGACCTGGCTGGATAGAACAAGGAATTTAATAAGAGCTGGTGACTTAATTGACTTAACAGTTTACCTGTCCACCTCTGTCTACCCAACTCTGATTGCCAAGTGTAAGAATAGGTCAGGCTTGTTTATTGAAACATGATATTATATTTGTAGCATCATTTAATTTGCAGCATGCATTCTTTCTTTTTTGTGGATTTAAATTAAAGTAGTAAGTTTGTGGTAGACATCTGCTTTAACAGAAGAGTATCAGTTTTGACACATTGGATTTTTTTTTAAACCAGAGACTAGATTAATAAAAGTATTACCTCAGGAAAGTAAGTCTTAGAATGTTTGTATTCAAGACTTAATTCATCCTTATGTGGATTCTTTTCTTTTTCTTCTATCTTTTAGGTCTTTCCACTCAGATCAGAGCCCCCATTCTTGTCAAAACATGCCTTCCTGAAATTTCTTTCCATCTACTGTTGTAGTTTTAGCTATTTATCTCACACATAAGCATACAGTAGTGCCTGTATCTTTCTCTCTTTTAAAATTTTTTTCAATTCAACCCTGATATACATATTTAATATGTATACACATTACTCCACTGCTTGAAATCCTTCAATGCCTTCCCATCTCAATAAGGGTAAAAGCCAAAGTCCTATAAGGCTCTATACAATGTGACTATTCTGAATGTTGATATTAATAAGGAAAAACAAAAGTGAAAGATATTCCCATGTTACATCTTCAAGTCTTTCAGTAATTTATTTTTACTCTTCTGATGGTTCTTGAAAAAATATAACAGTTTATTTTTTAAAAAAATCTTTAAAAGTAGCTGTTATAGTGCAGCCCAAGATAGGACTATCCCATTAACCAAATCCTGAAGAAAATCTTTTTGACATCAGCAAAGGTAAACTTCCCACACAATTTACCTTAATTTGGTGTTAATCATGGAGCTTACATTAAAATACTTACATTTCAAAATAACACAGAACTGGAAGAAATCTTTCCTTTTTCTTCACCTTCTAAAATGGGGAAATTTTAAAACTTCTGGCAATAAGAAAAAATTTCTTTATGCCTTAGGGCATCACTTATCTACACTGCTGATGATAAAGTTTGAAGAGAAATTGAATTCCATTCTATACATGGCTGAATTCTACAAAAGCCTGTGATCACACAATAACGAGCATCATAGTAATATGAGCCTTTTGCTCATCATTATAAAATTTGAATTCATAATTTTAATGTGTGTTATTATGCATTTATATTTAATTTGTCTATGCTGCTCACATACAACATAAAATACAATTACAGAAAAGCAGTGGGAAGAAAAAAATTAGTGACCATCCTAACAGGGATATGAACAGAGATTTCAATTTTATTGAAAAGACAGATAACACTAAGGATGGGAAACATAGGAAATATGCTTCAACTAGTAAGTTTTTCTAGCTTTTGCTTTTATAATTTGGAGCATATCAAATCATGTTACCCCTCTGTCTTAGTCTGTTTGTGTTGCTGTAACAAAATTCCACAGACTGAGTAGCTTATAAACAACAGAATTTTTTTATAGTTCTGGAGGCTGGAAGTTCGATATCAGGATGCCAGTATGGTCAAGTAAGTGTGCTCTTCAATATTGTGTCCTTACTTGGTGGAAGGGGCTAGGGAACTCTGAGATCCATTTTTTTAAGGGCACGAATTCCATTCATGAGAGCTCCACTCTCATGACCTATCACCTCACAAAGGCCTAACCTTCTAGTACCCACACATTGGGCATAAGGATTCAAAACATATGAGTTTCAGGGAGACACAAACATCCAAACCATAGCATCCTCTGTTTAAAATCCTTCAGTGACTTCCCATCTCAGTAAGGGTTAAAGCCAATGTCCTACAAGGCTCTACACAATCTGAATCCCTTACTTCTCTGACTTCACTTTCTCCTTTGCTCTTTCCACTCCATCAATATTGTCTCCTTCTTTATTTCTCTACAGTCAAGCTCAGAATTGTTGTATTTGCTTTTTCTTCTGGTAGGAATTATCTTTCCCCAGATATTCATGTTTCAGTCTGTTGCCTCCAGATCATTGCTCAGATATCGCTATCTCAGTCAGCTTTTCTCTGACCATCCCATATAAAATTACAAATCCCACCCATTCCGCTTTCCTGCTTTTCCTGCTTCATTTTTCTCTTAACACTTATCCCTTCTAACATGATATATAATTTACTTATTTATTTTGTTTATATTCTATCCTCCCTCACAAGTATGTGAGCTCCATGAGGGAGCTCTTTTCTGTTTGTTCACTCCTCTTTCCCCAGTGCTTATGAAAATGTCATGCACATAGGTGCTCATAAATACTTGTAAATGAATGAATAAACCGTGGATAGTCATATAAATGAAAACATCTCTCTGTTACACTTATAGTGTATGGACCTTGAAGCTTGCTCACAGTTAAATATGTGCAATATTCTTACAAAAACTTCTGCATAAGCCACCTCCCCCTTTTTGTTTCTAACTGAAACTTCCTTTTTACCCTCCTAAAACCAACATGATGTATATTTTCAAACAGATGATTTGCATTTTCCATTGGAGAGCAAACTGGAATTTTTCAAAGGGAAAGATAACCTCATAAGTGAAAGTATATTTGAAACCCAGAACATAAATAACATTTCAATGCTCTTTGGTAGGGTACACTATTACAGGAAGCTAAATGTCAAAGTATAGAAGTTCTTCCTTTCCTGTCATATAATACAGCAGTAAGAATATGCTCTCTTGTAAGTTTGAAAATTGAGGATTATTCATATTCTAAATGGAACTTCCAGGAAAGTGTGTGTATATTGGGGGGTGAGTAGACAGGATGGGGGATGTCCTTAAAATTAACAGAAGCCCATGAGATCTGATACAGGATCAATGCCTTTTATTCTTATAACTTTCAGTGTAGAATTTATATGAAATATTTATTTAGCAGTATATCATCAGCTGGAAAGGACTGGTAAGTACAGTAAATTATTAATTTACAACCCCTTTGCACAAAAAGCTAGCTTTTTAATCATGAGGGGCTGCTAAAGAATCCCTTAGCATAAAAAATAATAGGTATCATTGCTAACATGGGAAATGTCACTGTGCTTTTTAAAATAACTCTTCTATTATCGCCCAGATTTTTACAGAAAAAACATGCTAATTCATCCTTGAAAATCAATTCACCCTCTATCAGTCACATATGCTAAAAAAGACTGCAAAATGATTGTGAGAAAGGAGTAACTATTATCTGTGCAATGTGAATGAGTAGATTTAAGTTGCTATTAAAATAAATAAATGACGTAATTTGGGTTAAAATGTTTTTCATGATAAAACTTTATTATACAACACATCATTAAAACGTGCCTTATTTTCCCAACAGACTGCTAGCATTCTAGTTAATAAGTGAAATCACATGGACTGTGCTGCAGTCCTGTGCATCACACTTGCTGTGTATTCCTGAGACTGGAATAAGTCTGTTTGTACATTGGATTGTTTGACAAGTCATAACAATGGGATATTTTCCGAAAAAATTCTTTCCAGTACAAGCCACTTAAATTAATCATTCATTGTTTTTGGTTATGAACTTTAATAGATTGACCAGTAGGATGTACAATAGCAAATTAATCCCCTTAAGATAAAATATGAAAAGGAGAGATTATAATTTTAAAATTATATAGAGAATTACCTGTGTACTGTAATTTCTTGTTTTATAATACGTGGTTCTTTTCTGAGTTTCTAAATCAGGAATTTAAACATCTCAAACTAGTTAATCTACTATATTGTCTAACAAACTTATATTCTTCTCCAGATTACACTGGACACATTTTGACAGAGCCAAGCTATGTAATCAGTGTACGTGGGCTGGAGCAACTGCAGGGAGGGGATTTTGAGAGCACTATTAATTATTATACTGTAAATACACATTTGCATATGTACTGTCCCAGAAAGATTAATGATTACTCATTTACTCATTCAACAAACATTTATTGATATTTAATATACTGAAATCCAAAATAACAGCCATACTTTCAAGGACCTCACTATCTGGTTGGGGAGCAGCATGCAACACAAATAACCTATACTCATAATATATTGTTCTATGTGCAATTATAAAGATATATTTTTAGGTTTAGTGTAAGAGGACTGCTAAATTCTGCTTACTTAAGTCAGAGGAATTTTTATAGTGGAGGAACCATGTGATTTGGATCTTGAAGGAGTGACATATAACTATTTATGTGGAAGTTACAATGAATTTATAGTCTCCAAGTTTAGATTGGTACACAACACTTTTCAGTAATTCTGCCACCAAAAAGATAGATAAACCCTGAGATTTCTTTCCAGTGCTCCCCATTGTCTATTCCAGACTTACGTTTGTTTTCCCTCAAGTCTATCATTCCACCTTCTCCTTTAAGTCTCAACAGAAGATGGTCTCTCACTGCACTGAGGAATTTGAAGCTACAAGGCAAAAATTCCTACAAGCTTCTTCCTTCCTGCCGCCTATGTTTCTTCATATCCTTGTATTCTTTTCTTTCTTACTCATAATTCAAATGGAATAGGGGTTCTTTTCTTCCCCACATGGCTAATTTCTCCCTTTTGCTTCTCTAAGGAACTTGTTCCATCAGATACCTTCTTTATATCCTTTGTCAATAACATAAATCTCTCTAACCATCAAGCTGTTTCATTATAACTAACAGTCATCACAAGAGAAGTCTATATTTACTGCCTCTATTTAGTTGCTGCCCATTGTCCCCTACATACAACCATCTGGATTCCCCAAAAACCCTACCATTCCTTTGAAAGAAGTCTTCCTAATTTACCAAAGGACTCAGTATTCTCAAAGGCATCAGTCACTTTCTTTTTCTTATTTCATATCTGTTTCATGTTTGAGACTTTTGGGTCACTGTCTCCTCCTTGAGACTGTCCTTCCTCAGCTTCTCTGACACCCCTTTCTCCTGGTTTTCCTCTACTGCTCTGGCTTTTTAAAAAATCTTACTCTCTTTTCAAGTACTTCTGCAAGTACATCCCTAAAATATTGATGATGTTCAGAGACCCAGACTTACCTCCTGCTCTTTTGACTCCTTAGCCTCTTCCTGGATAACCACAGATATTCCCATGTCTACACTTCACTTCTATGCCTATAACTCCAAAGTTTCTACCTGAAATCACTACATAATTCCACATAATTTACATTCTTACTTCCAACTGCAAATCTCCATTGTAGTATTCCAGTGGCATCTCATTAAACAAACTTCCTTCCTCCAGTTTTGTCTTCCTGCATTCCATCTTTCTTCTCTCCCCAAGCACTATCTGGTGCTCACTAAAGTTTAGGCTTAAAAAAACCCTCAAAAACTCCATGTTCTTATTACATTCAGCCATGGCCACAAAAGTAGGAAACAATGCAAGCTAAGATATGAAATACAGGAAATAAAAGTTACCTCTTTTAAAAACATTATAGAACATGCTGGCATCATTCTAATAATTGTAAATCGTGGATGGATAACATACAAATATAATTATAATTAATAGAATATCTTATGGCCTTCAAAATATCCTAGTTTAATGAAAGTCTTTAAGTGACAACATCTTGGCTAAACACATGTTCACTTCAGAAAGCTATAACGAAACACCTTGGAATTATAGTAGAAATTTAATATTTCATTTGGGATAATCTGAGAGCATGTTAAAGTTTACATTTAAAATAGATTTCTAGGAATACCACTAATTATCATAAGCTAATATGCAAGTATAACTTATAATTATTTCTTAGACTTCCTCCCAAGTATTTTCTCAAAGCAAGGGGAGTACGTTGAGAGTAGTATTATCATTTTAAGCCAAATGCATGTTTTGACTTAGGTCATAACTGAAATGAAAGTGGAATTTACACCTAGAGGAAGAGCAATATCCTCTCAGTTTCATTGTGAAGATCTGATCAGGTTAGTGTGTTCTGATTTCATTTTCTAAAACAATCTTCAGTTTCTTATTCCTACTTCTTACTAATACAGTATGTTTCCTCAGGTTCCCCATAATCAGCATACAATTTATGGGGGATGAAAAAAAGAAAATAATCAGTTTAGCATGATTTATTCTATGTAAAATAACTGGCTTACTTGTTGGTTTTATATTAGCTTATTTATACTGAATTAATTTTCTCACATCAATGTTTGAATTTTCTATTCACATTGGTTTCCAATCTAGAGAATATAAAATAATTCTGTTTGAAAAGTCCCCAACTCATATCAACAAGTAGAAACAAAAGTTAAGGTATAAAATTGAGTCAGCAACAATTTCTGCCTATTACAAATTAAAGTACAATGCCAGTTTTCACATCAGCTATAGCCATTACTGGTGTTCAACTTCTAGCTGGCAAGTGTGTACAGTAGCTTGTGCTCTTTTATACCATATAGTACATTTTAAGTTGTTTTTCAAAATAGCATACCGCTTATTTTTTTGCTTATGCTAGCAGATCTTTAAGATGTGAGCAAATGGTATACTTAAGCCTGCATCCATTGTTTTTAATGCGTATTTTGGTATCACTATGTTTTTGTCTCTTTCATTTACATTATTGTCAAACATTTATTGAGTAACTGCTCTGCCAAGTACTGTTCTCTGGGAGATACAATATCGGAAAACAAGGCAGGGTCTCTAAACATAAAGTTATTACAGTCCACTGGAGGAGAGAGATATACCAACAACAATAATTCTTTTTTTTTAAATAGTAAAATGATAGTGGATATTCCAAGGACAAGAATGGTTATTTCTACCACAAGCTTAGATCAGAAGAAGCATCATGGAGGGAGTTTTTGAAAAATTTTAAGCTGGAAAATGACATTGTCAGATGGACATTATATATAGATTACTTTGATGGACAAATAAAAATCATTAGATAGGTGCAAAATTGGATCTGGGAAAAACAGTTAGGAAATTATTTCACTTATCTAGACAAAAGAATACGAAACCCTGACCTCAGGTGCTGAGGATGGAGAAGAGAAGACATATACAATGTGAAGGATGTTGAATCAGTTGGGTATGTGGAGGTTGAGGTAGATATTGGAAATGATTCCTAAGTTTCTGACTTGACATAGTGAGACATTAATCAGGATATGAGATACAGGAAAACACAGGTCTAGGGAAGGAAGTTATGATGATGAAATTAATTTTGGTTATTTTAACCTTGAGAAACCTGTAGGACATCCAAGTGAAAATGTCCTATTGCAGTTGGTTTTGTTCATCTTAATCTCAGAGGTTAGATCTGGGAGGAGGAAGGATTAAGATTTTTGAGTTGTTAACATATTGATGGTAGTTGAAGCACTAATAGTGAATGAATTTATCCAGGGATAGTAAGATAAAAGGATTGAAGATAAAACCCTAAAGAACGCTTGCATTAAATAGAAAAAAAAAAAAGGCAAGAAGTCAAGGACAGAAGCCACTTCTCAAGTGGTAAAACACAGGAAAAGAGTCAGAGCAATGTGTTATCAAGGAAGCCTAACACAAGAGGCAGCTTAAGACAAAAAAAGAGTAGTTAGTTGTGTCAAATATCTTATTCTGCCTGAGACTGCTCCTCAACAGGAGTTGAAAAGGAGTATTTGCAGTTATTTTTTTCATATTGGCTCAGCTGATATTTGATATCTGAACCAAAACAGATAATTAATTCTTGCCCTTTCTTTGTTTATGGGAAATTTTAATGGAGAGAGAATAAGCAAAAAGAAAACAAGAAGGATTGGCTGGACTTATGTCAATGTTTCCTGTCAAACTAAGGAGTAGATTGGGATGGGTTGTGAAGTTAAATTTTGATGTTAACTAATTTACTACCATGAGCTTCTAGGTTCAAAGGTGAATATGATATGACTCTTATCCTCAAGGAGCTTATGGTTTAACATAGAAAACAGATAGATTTTTAACTCCAATGAGAGATAACTAGAAGTGTTACTTTCTTTGAGAATTTATTCTTTAGTTCTCTAGTTCTCCCTGATTTGAGTGTTTAGATCACATTTTCATGTTCTTTGAAGTATTAAAAACTCCAAACATACAAAGAATACCATATTTACATGCAAGTTTAAATGACTTTTGGAATTTGCACCATGGATATTAATTTCTTGATATGGGAGCATCAGTTTCCTAATCTGTTATACAATACAAACACTTCAAAATAGCATCTATATATGTGTAGACAGCAAATAGCCTGCCTGAATTTCTCCCTATCAAAAAAAAAGAGAAAATGAAAATAATCATTCAAAATTTAATAATTGTGTTGCTGTATAGATACACTCTCTCCTCTGGAGTTGGAGCTTTGCACACCAAAACATCTGATAGCAGCAAAATATATACATTATGTACTTTTAAGCAAACAAAGTAAAAGAGATAATGCATTATACTGGTATGTAAGCCAACAAAATAATATCATTAAATTACATTAAAATAATAAGAATAATAACAATTTAAAAACTAAATTGTTTACAGACATATGATATATGTAGTGTTTACACTATCAAAGTAATGTGTCTGGCAAGATAATCACCCAGTCCCACCAATTCATAATCAGCTGTATCTAAAGAATATTCTCCAAACTATAATTTTCTCATTATTTCTCTCATTTCAATAGTCCAAATTTTTCTTTATCTTGGGAGCCATAACCTAAAAGATTGATATTAAAATAAAAAGAGAGGTTCATATAGTGGAGAATATAGTCTATCTATGGCTATAAAAACCTGGAAAATTTAGAGTAATATTTAAACTTTAAGCTAACTGCCTTGATTAAAACATATTTTGTGAATTGAAATAGATTTTGACTGAGAACCTTTTGGCCTATTGTTTCTGTAGCATTAGGACTCTCTTTTCTAGTCTTGCAAATTAGACCTTGGTTAAACATTTCCTTTCTATGGTTAGATTTCCTTTTCTCTTACTTACATGTCTGTCAGCCATCTATTCCAGCTAGCTTTCAATTTAATAATTTATCTGGGAAAATATTTTGAATCTTATTTGTAGAAGTTTGTAGTCTATAATTTATTTTCCTTTGGATGTGATTCAGAACTTAGTGTTTCAAGGAGAAGGATACTTTTAGTTATTATGCTAGGGATTAAAAGGCAACTTTGTTTCTGCTTTGATCAACATATCATTTCCTTTGAAATGTGGTAAATCCAAAATCTAGTAAGAATTAATACCCATCCACTGGCACTTTTACATGAAACCATCTACAACATGAACATGGGGCTATCAGAAAATAATAAATCAATGAAATGGGGTAAAATACACTTCTGCATGTATAAATCAAATATAAAAATGAAGCTGAGCATTAAGACATCCCAATATGAAAAAGATTTTGTGGTTAGCTGTGATTGAATTCAGTTATTGTTAAATATGATTATAAACCCTTAGACAGATGATTATTTTGTGTTCAAGTCACAGTCTAATAACATGAAAGATTTAAGCTGTGACTCTCAAGCCCAGAGGGATGCAAAGAAAAGAACCAGCTAGAGCACAGTAAGGAAAATCATCATATTCTGCAGTCCTCTCATATCAACCCTTAGAAGGAACAGTCCTCAGAGGCTTCTAGAAGCTGTTCTTCCAAGCACTCAATAGGAAAGTTGCAAAGTGAGACTGGAATCAAATTATAAATTTGCATTTAAGGTTTTACGTTTTACATGCCTACCAGTCCAAGGATCTATCATCTGTTTTTAAGTTAAATTAATTTACCATTTTATTCGAAAGTTATAACAACTGTATTTCTTCATGCTAATTAGGACAAGTTTAAGCTGCCAGTAAATATGTTTGTTTACTTACACATTCTTTAACATTGTTTTAATTGGAAAGTTGGACTAGAACTAGCACAAGAGCAAGGGATATTGGATAGATAATTAATTAACAAGTAATACCATGGAAATAATTATAAAACCTGTTACTCATCTCCTAAATCGACATATGAATGTGTGTGGTGTGTTTGTGTGTGAATGTGTATGTACGAAAATGAAACATTTTGTTGATAAGTTAGGGATATCTATCCAACTTTTAATTTTAAACAAATGGCTCACACAATCTAGACAGTATTTATTGAATAATCATGCATAATCACAGAAATGGTTCAATAACAATGAAATGCAAATGTTAAAATATTTGCACAAATAATTACTAAGATTGATTTTATAAAACTTATTTTTTAAATCACTGTGTTGTGTTTCACATCTATTTTAGACTCAGTTTTCACTTCAGTGTATTTCCTCTAACTCTTTATATATTCCACCAGCTGTTCTTTATAGTTAAGTACTGTACTTCATGGCTTCCTTCAACCTGGCCCCTCTAAGTCAGGTTCTCTCCTTCACTGGGTTCGTACTCTTCTGAATATCGCTTCTCTTCTTTACCTATTTAACCTGTAGTTCTCCTTTGTTTCTGGACTCCAGTAAAATTTCCTTGAGGAAACCTTCCCTGGGCTTCCTGACTAGGTTAAATTCCTATTATGTGTTCCCACAACACTATCTTTCTCTCCTTTATACCAGTTTTCACAGCTCTAATTTTATTTTTATTGGTGTGATAATTTTATTAATGTAATTTCCCCTAACAAGATGGTCAGCTACATGAAACATTGTGCTCATTTTGGCTCCCCACTGCTTATTCCTCCTTCTCCTGTCACAATGTTTGATATCAAGGAGGTACTCAATAAGTGCTGAAGGCAGGAAGGAAGCAAGGAAGCAAGGAAAATATGAGTGGAGGGAGGGAGGAAAATGCCAAAATAAAGTTTGTTCAGCTGAAGTACAATCAAGGAGAATTTGTCTTTCTTCTTTGATAACAGAGATAAATAGTTGTGACGTCTCTTTTCCTCTTTCGTTGGTTAATCACTGGAAATCTGTAGGGCAGGTCAGTTATCCAGAAAGAACTCCTGAACTAAGGGGAAAGATTCTACCTCTTCATGTCAGATTTTAATGATTGAACAGGAATTCAGTACGGTTCATATATTGTATACGTTTTAAAAAAGGGTAGTGAAAGTCATTCACTATTTCACTATTCTGGTCAGACTGATCCTCAGAAATATTTATTTTGGGTTCAAAGGTCATGACAATATTTCTCTTCCTCTTTTTTTATGAAAACATCATGGAATGATGCTAACTTTAATCACATAGATAAGTGAGACAGCCAATACATTTCCAAATGCTCAGCAGTGTCTCTTCTTTATTTGGGGATTAGTGGTTTGCTCCATTAAAAATCACAAGTCAGATGGAGATTGAACTTTTTGTTTGAATATTTTTTAATGTCATTCAAGCACCCTGTAGGTTAAAAAATTTTTACTCAGTTGTCAACTTGACATTGTTACTTTGTTATTTCTTTCCCAATTGAAATAATAAATCCTGTTTTAAGAATCATTTAAACTTTCTGCATTTATAAGTTATTTTCTTTTTTAAAAATAAATTTATTTATTTATTTTTGGTTGCATTCTGTCTTTCTTTCTGTGCGCAGTTTTTCTCTAGTTGTGGAGAGTGGGGGATACTCTTCATTGTGGTGTGCAGACTTCTCATTGAGGTGGCTTCTCTTGTCACAGAGCACAGGTTCTAGGCATGCGGGCTTCAGTAGTTGTGGCATGTGGGCTCAGTAGTTGCAGCACGTGGGCTCAGTAGTTGTGAACACATGGGCTCTAGAGCACAAGGACTTAGTTGCACCACGGCATGTGAGATCTTCCCGGACCAGGGATGGAGGCTGTGTCCCCTGCGTTTGAAGGCGGATTCTTAACCACTGTGCCAACAGGGAAGTCCTGTTATTTTCAATGTAACTGAAAATCTTTTTACCTTCGTCAATCATAACAGCTGTGTTTCCTTTAAAAAGTGTAATAAAACACCAATTGGATGTAGAAATGGAGGAGGAGAGTGAGTGATGATTAAGAATAAAGATAAAAAAAAAAGAATAAAGATGCATAGTGTATATTTTATTGATGATCAGATTAAATAGAACTTGAGAAGGAGGTTCCAAGATGCATTGCTCACTTTACCAAACATTCCTTTCATATGGTCTCTTTCTATTTTAGATGTAATTTAACACAGAGATGGTTACAAAGTGCAGGGAAACACAGGCTCCCTAAGCAAAACCAAAGGATATTGACTAAGTGTTGTGTCACTGGAAGCAGACATTCAGACTCCCCAATGTTTTAATTTTTGATTTAATTTTTTGATAATGCATATAGTTGCATCTCTGTGTCTCAGACAGGAAAGAGAAAAAAGATGACAAGCTAAACCATTAGGGGGTTTGCATCTACTTACCAGGTTTTTTATACATTCTCTATTTTTAATATACCAAATCCTGAGGCCTCCCAGGAAAATAAAAGAGATGTGATTGTGTTATTAGCTGTCAAGTATAAAATACAGTGACTCATACAAAATTAAATCAAAGAGATTTGTAAAGTCTAAAATGATATCACTTTCCCCCAATTCTCATAATCAGGTTCTCATTTACCTTGGGTATATAAATATGCAGTCAGATACTCTATTTTTTCCTATTTCCTGCACTCTGATCAATGTCTCTAGGACCTATTGCTATGTACAACACATCTACTTCATGAGCATGTATTTGGATCATAAAATGAAGCAAATAGAAAAATATATTTTTTTCTTCTAAAAGCATCTAGTTGATCATACAAAAGTCAAACCTACTGAAAGGTTTCCAATTGTTTGTTTTCCAAAACTAAGGCCAAGGTTAAACTACTCCACAGTTTTAGCAGCTTAGGAAGTTTTGTTTTGTCTGTATCTATTTAAATCACTTGATTTTATATCTCAAATTCTCATATTGGAAAGTTGTATGCTTCGATATTTTTATTTCAACTAATAGTAAGGGGCTCTTAAAGCAACGTTTTCATGATTAATCAAAATGACTCTGTTAGCTTTGGGGTTAGAACTAATGAGTGTGAGAAAGAGATAAGAGCTAGAAAAGGGAGTAACAGCCACTTTTTTAAATTATCACATATACAAAAAAATAAAAATAAAGTTTGTCATAACATTTTTTGCCTACTGTGATGATAATGAACATAAAATTAATAGCAATTTTTTATTCAATGTCTATGTGCCATGAACCGTTCACTTAGTATCCATTATAGATAGGTATTATAATTTGTAGTTTACATACAGGTCAAGAATCTAGGTAATTAGACCTCAAGTCCATCAGATAAAATTGGCTAAGATTAAATATGATTCAGCTAGACCTCAAGGCTTGCTCTCATTGTTTCTGCACAGAGTAGGGTATAACCTATTCTTCATATACTGGTGAAATTCAACTTACTCCTTTCGCACAAATCAGATGAATCTGTTACTTTGCAGAAAAGGATTCTGCTTTATCAATCTGCTAACACAGCCAGATAAAACTGTATATTTTTATACTTGGTGGAAACATTCAAGGAATGACTTGATTCTTAATTAGAAGGTAAAGGATTCTTAAATGAAAGGTGTTTTCTCCCACCATAGAAAAGAATATATACTTATTCCTAGTAGAGTGGTAAAAACCAAGGGGAGGGGTGTGTGTTTGTGTGTTATAGAAAAATTTTGTGATGCTCATATATATAATTTATTTAGCACAACACTAAGAATCTCTCTTACAACAATGTTACAGGGAAGCATCTGCAGGCAACACACTGAGAAAGCTTGCGATTTTGACCTATCTTGACTGTGGATTTTGATAACTCTCCCTATTAGCAAGCTTTGCTTTAGTAAGTAACACCTTACAAAAGGTTAGTGACTTTTGAGTAGTTCAAGTCCCAGGTCGCTTAGACATCTGTTATGAAAATCGTGGGTAGGTGTTGATTGATTCTGCAAGGAGTGAAAAACTAGGAGGCATAGAGTTGTCTAGAGATCTAGATAACTTCTTGCAGTGCATTCTGATGCTATGATTTCACAATTCTTTGGTGATGGTGATGAGGATAATTTCTGTGCTTCTTAGCTCCCAAAACCCATTGCAGAACACATTCTGAAATTTCCCAGATGATGGAAGTTAAAGTTTGATTAAATTGAGAGTTGTGAAATAGTGGCTAGAGGGCATATAGCACAGTTAGAAAAAGAATAAATCTCAAGTGAGAGTTTACTGCCTTCCTCAAAGAGGACCTGGTGTTATGGTTCTGTTCTTGCTCCATGAATACCTATAGTGCCAGGTCTTTTTATTCTCCTGATGCTTGGTTAGTACCATAGAGTGAAATGTAAAGATTATTGAACAAGAAGTTCAAAGTCATGAAATGATTCAAGTATTTCATCTACACATTTGACATTTAACTAAAATAAGGAAATTAAATGATCTGGACTCTGAGTTAGGCAATTCTTTTGAGAAGAAAGAACATGGGAAATGATTCAGTTTTTTTTTCTATCAAAAGGACTTAGCCGTAGATTGGGAAAATTTCTCTGAACAAGGAAGAAAATAAACTTAATTTAACAAATATCTGAGTGCCTAATATGTGTCAGCGGGGGCTGGGGGGGAAGCATATATGAATTATAGGAGACCTTTACTTTTTTTTTTTTTGCGGTACGCGAGCCTCTCACTGTTGTGGCCTATCCCATTGCAGAGCACAGGCTCTGGATGCGCAGGCCCAGCGGCCATGGCTCATGGGCCTAGCCGCTCCACGGCATGTGGGATCTTCCCGGACCGGGGCACAAACCCGTGTCCCCTGCATCGGCAGGCGGACTCTCAACAACTGCACCACCAGGAAAGCCCTAGACCTTTACTTTTGAAGATATCACAGTACAGCTAGAATGACAATTAGCAAAAAATTGCATTTTTTTCACACACCTTAGTGAACTTTTAGATTAGATTATTTCATTGTGCGCTATCTGGTAATAATCTTGGAAAGCACAGTGAAACCATTTATGAATTTATTTCCAGCATATTAACTAAAAACTATGCCCAGAGAAAAATGATTCAATATTCCTTTAAAGGCCCAGGTAACTCTCACTTCTTTCACAGAGTTTTCTCTGTTTGCTTCAAAGTACACACTCCTATTTTTTTAACCGCCATATTTCTTACTGCCTAAAATATCTACATAAATTCAGTGGTATACTGTGTCATTATTTACAATCTTTATGAACAAAATTTCCTGTATTAGAGTGTAAGTTATATGAAAATAGAATATTTTTTGTCTGTTTGTTATACTGTTGTACCTATAGCATAATAAATATTCAACAACATTTGTTGAAAGAATGAATAAGTTGATTAAAGGAGGTGTTTTGTTACCATTAAGTAGCTTGACAAATAATTCATTCTGGTTGTTCTATTTTAATTGGCCAAGATACTTCTTACAATTGGCTAATTCTGTTTTTCCTTTTTGCTTCAAAGCAATAAGATGCAAGCAGATGCCTATGACTTCCCTAAGGTGAGACTAATGTAAACAGCAGTGAAGTGTCTTTCAAATTATGACACACTAAAATGTTCTGAGAAATCAATAAACAGATAGATAGCTCTTAGAATCCACATTGTTTAAAAAAAGAAAGAAAAAGAAAAAGAAAAGAATCCACATCGTTATTTGCTCCTCTTCTAATCGGTTGGGTGTTTTCTAGTTTAAGGAATACTGAGTAAAGGGTGATTTTAAATATATATGTATATATACACATATATGTAAATATAAATGCTTCACTAAATTAAAAATATTTTTTTCTACAATTGTTTGACCCATGTTCTCAAATATTCTTAGTTAACTAGAATCCAAATTTTGAAAACAGACATGTATTACTGCAGTTCTTTGATTAGTTTGCAAACTGCTAAGAATATACCTCCAAGGAATGCACTATAAACCAAATGTCATAAATGTAGATTTTGAAAATCAGCTGTGTCTTGCCATGTTTCTTGTTTTGACTACCAAAAAACAAACTAAAATAATGTATACATTCAAAACAATAAAAATAGTATTGCATTAAATAGAATAGAATACAAGCATAAATTCATTTCTGTTGAGTGAAAAATCGCACCAGATTTTTATTGTGTCCTTCATCTCTATTCTCTCATTTGTTATCATATTCAGACAATTTAACATCCATCTTGATAGCTCATTCATCTCCTCAAACTCACAATTATTTTACTTCAGCTGGTCAACTCTTACACATACTATCTTGGAAAGCACCTGTCCCCAAAATACAACAATCACCAACCAACAAGATCACATGGCATCATATTCTTTCAGCTTTTATTTCCTGCACTTAAACTTACCCCCTTCAGACTGTAATCTCCTTATCATTTAGTATATCTTGCTCAGCTCCACTCATTATATCTTTTTTTTCTCTTTCGGTCCATTTACTACCTGATCTTTACTAAACTACTAATTTAATAGCTTATGAGTTTTTAACTTAATATTTTTATTTTAAGATAATTGAAGATTCACAAGCATCAGTAAGAAATAGTATAGACAGACACTGCATACCCATTACAGTATTTTAAGCTATAAACACAGTGTTATACAACATACGTTTAAAACTTTTTCATCTTGCATGACTGAAACTTTGTATACAATGAACAGCAACTTCCCATTCCCCCTTTCCTCCAACCCCTATTCTACACTCTGCTTCTATGAGTTTTACTATTTTAGATTCCTCATATAAGCGATATCATGTTCTGTGTCTTTCTCATTTCATTTAGGATAATATCCTCCAGGTTCATCCATGTTATTACAAATGGCAGGATTTCCTTCTATTGTAAGGCTGAATAATATGCCCTTGAGGATGTGTGTGTATACACACACATATATCGTCTTCTATATTCACTCACTCATTGATGGACATTTAGGTTGCACCCATGTTTTACCTAGTGTGGATAATGCTGCAGTGAAAATGAGAGTTCAGATGCCTCTTCAAGATCTTTTGGATATATACCCAGAAGGAGGATTATTAGGTCATATGGCAGTTATATTTTTAATTTTTTCAGGACTCTCCATATTGCTTTCCATAGTGGCTGTGCTAATTTACATTCCCACAAACATTATACAAGGGTTGTCTTTTCTCATCATCCTCCAACAGTTGATGTATTTTGTTTTTTAAATAATAGCCAACCTGGCACTTCCCTGGTGGCCCAGGGGTTAAGCTTTTGCCTCCAATGCAGGGGGTGTGGGTTCTTTCTCTGTTTGGGTAGCTAAGATCCTACATGCCTCATGGCGAAAAAAACAAAATATAAAACAGAAGCAATATTGTAACAAATTCAATAAAGACTTTAAAAATTGTCCTCATCAAAAAAATCTTTAAAAAAAATAGCCGAAGGGGAGCGAGAAGATGGTGGAAGAGTAAGACATGGGGATCACCTTCCGCCTCACAGATACATCAGAAATACATCTACACGTGGAACTTCTCCTATAGAACACCCACCGAACGCTGGCAGAAGACCTCAGACTTCCCAAAAGGCAAGAAACTCCCCACGTACCTGGGTAGGACAAAAGAGAAAAGAATAAACAGAGACAAAAGAATAGGGATGGAACCTGCACCAGTGGGAGGGAGCCGTAAAGGAGGAAAGGTTCCCACACACTAGAAGCCCCTTCGCGGGTGGAGACTGCGGGTGGCGGAGGGGGAAGCTTCAGAGCCACGGAGGAGAGAGCAGCAACAGGGGGCAGAGGGCAAAGCGGAGAGATTCCGCAGAGGATCGGTGCCAATCAGCACTCACCAGCCCGAGAGGTTCTCTGCTCACCCGCCAAGGCAGGCGGGGCTGGGAAATGAGCCTCGGGCACATCCCAGGGAAAGGTCTGGAGTTGGCAGAGTGAAAACAGCCTGAAGGGGTTAGTGCACCACGGCTGGCCTGGAGGGAGTTCGGGAGTAGTCTAGAGCTGCCGAAGAGGCAAGAGACCTTTTCTTTCCTCTTTACCTCCTGCTGCGTGAGGAGAGGGGTTTAAGCGAGCCAATTAAAGGAGCTCCAGAAACGGGCGGCGGAGCTGCCGAAGAGACAAGAGACTCTTTCTTGCCTCTTCGCTTCCTGGGGCATGAGGAAAGGGAATTAAGGGAACCACATAAAGGAGCTCCAGAAACGGGTGCGAGCTGCGGCTGTCCGCATGGACAACAGAGATGGGTGTGGGACGCTAGGGTTGCTACTGCCGCCACCAAGAGGCCTGAGTGCCAGCGCAGGTCACTCTCCACACCGCCTCTCCCAGGAGCCTGTGCAGCCTGCCACCGCCAGGGTCCCGGGATTCAGGGACTTCTTCCCCGGGAAAACGCGCGGTGCGACACGGGCCGGTGTAGCGTCACGCCGGCCTCTGCCGCTGCGGCGGACTCGCCCCACATCCGTGCCCCCCCCCCGCCTGAGTGAGCCAGAGACCACGAATCAGCTGCTCCGTTAACTCTGCTCCTTTGACCCTGCCCTCTCTGAGCAAAGGGCAGACGCCCTTGGACAACCTGTGTGCAGAGGCGGGGCCAGGTCCAGGGCTGAGCCCCAGGAGCTGTGCGAACAAAGAGAGGGGGAGGTCCCTCCCAGCAGCCTCAGAAACAGCAGGTTAAAGCTCCACAGTCAGCTTGAAGTGCCCTGCATCTGTGGAAAACCTGAATAGAGAGTGAAATATCCCAGGTTGAGGAGGTGGACTTTGGGAGCAAGATATACTATTATTTTCCCCTTTTTTCTTTTTGTGAGTGTGTATGTGGGTGCTGCTGTGTGAGATTTTTGTCTGTGTAGCTTTGTTTTCACCACTTGTCCTGGGGTTAGACCGACCTTTTTTTTTTTTTTGGTCTTTTTTTTTTTCTTTTTCTTTAATAGAAATTTTTCTTCTTAATAATTATTTTTTTATTTTAATAACTGTATTTTACCCTACTTTATTTTGTCTTCTCCCCTTTCTTCCTTTCTTCCCTCCTTTCTTTCCTATTTCCCTCCTTCCTTCCTTCCTCCCTTCCTTCCTTTATTCCCTCCTTCCGTCCTCCTTTCCTTTCTTCCTCCCTCCTTCCTTTCTTCCTCCTTCCCTTCCTTTCTTTATTCCCTCCTTCCTTCCTCCCTTCTTTTCTTCCTCCCTCCCTTCCTTTCTTCCTTCCTTCCCTCCCTTCCTCCTTTCTTCCTTCCTTTCTTGCCTTTCTACTTTTTTCTCCCTTTTGTTTTGAGCCGTGTGGATTAAAGGCTCTTGGCACTCAAGCCAGGTGTCAAGGCTGTGTCTCTGAGTTGGGAGAACTAAGCTCAGGACACTGGTCCACAAGAGACCTCTCAGCTCAACGTAATATCAAATGGCGAAAATCTCCCAGAGATCTCCATCTCAATACAAAGACCCAGCTTCACACAAGGACCAGCAACAAACAGTGCTGGACACCCTATACCCAACAAAGAGCGAGACAGGTATACAGCCCCATCCATTAGCAGAGAGGCTGCCTAGAATCATAGTAAGGCTACCAACATCCCCATACACGCCACCAGACGTGGACCTGCCCGCCAGGGAGACGGGATCCATCCTCATCCACCAGAACAGGGGCACTGGTCCCCCAAACCAGGAAACCTGCTCAACCCACTGAACCAACCTCAGCCACTGGGGACAGCTACCAAAAATAGATAGAACTACGAGCCTGCAGCCTGCAAAAGAGAGACCCCAAACACAGTAAGATAAGCAAAATGAGAAGACAGAAAAACACACAGCAGATGAAGAAGCAAGATAAAAACACACCAGACGTAACAAATGAAGAGGTAATAGGCAATCTACCTGAAAGGGAATTTAGAATAATAATGGTGAAGATGATTCAAAATCTTGGAAATAGAATAGACAAATTGCAAGAAACAGTTAACAAGGACCTAGAAGAAATAAAGAGGAAGGAAGTAACGATGAGCAACACAATAAATGAAATGAAAAATTCTCTAGGCGGGAACAATAGCAGAATAACTGAGTCAGAAGGACGGTTAAGGTACCTGGAAGATAAAATAGTGGAAATAACTAATGCAGAGCAGAAGAAAGAAAAAAGAATGAAAAGAACCAAGGACAGTCTCAGAGATCTCTGAGACAACATTAAATGCACCAACATTCGAATCATAGGGGTCCCAGAAGAAGAAGAGAAAAAGAAAGGGACTGAGAAAATATTTGAAGAGATTATAGTTGAAAACTTCCCTAATATAGGAAAGGAAATAGTCAATAAAGTCCAGGAAGCACAGAGAGTCCCATACAGGATAAACCCAAGAATAAGCATGCCAAGACACATAATAATCAAACTGTCAAAAATTAAATACAAAGAAAACATATTAAAAGCAGCAAGGGAAAAACAACAAATAACACACAAGGGAATCCCCATAAGGCTAGCATCTGATCTTTCAGCAGAAACTCTACAAGCCAGAAGGGAGTGGCAGGACACATTTAAAGTGATGAAGGAAAAAAACCTACAACGAAGATTACTCTACCCAGCAAGGATCTCATTCAGATTTGATGGAGAAATTAAAACCTTTACAGACAAGCAAAAGCTGAGAGAGTTCAGCACCACCAAACCAGCTTTACAGCAAATGCTAAAGGAACTTCTCTAAGCAAGAAACATAAGAGAAGGAAAAGACCTACAAGAACAACCCGAAACAATTAATTAAATGGTAATGGGAATGCACATATCAATAATTACCTTAAAAGTAATTGGATTAAATGCTCCCACCAAAAGACACAGACTGGCTGAATGGATACAAAAACAAAACCCATATATATGGTGTCTACAAGAGACCCACTTCAGACCTAGGGACACTTACAGGCTGAAAGTGAGGGGATGGAAAAAGATATTTCATGCAAATGGAAATCAGAAGAGAGCTGGAGTAGCAATTCTCATATCAGACAAAATAGACTTTAAAATAAAAACTATTACAAGAGAAAAAGAAGGACACTACATAATGATCAAGGGATTGATCCATGAAGAAGATATAAAAATTATAAATATTTATGCACCCAACATAGGAGAACCTCAATACATAAGGCAAATACTAACAGCCATAAAAGGGGAAATCGACAGTAACACAATCATAGTAGGGGACTTTAACACCCCACTGTCACCAATGGACAGATCATCCAAAATGAAAATAAATAAGGAAACACAAGCTTTAAATGATACATTATACAAGATGGATTTACTTGATGTTTATAGGACATTCCATCCAAAAACAACAGAATACACATTTTTCTCAAGTGCCCATGGAACATTCTCCAGGATGGATCATATCTTGGGTCACAAATCTAGCCTTGGCAAATTTAAGAAAATTGAAATCGTATCAAGTATCTTTTCTGACCACAACGCTATGAGACTACATATCAATTACAGGAAAAGATCTGTAAAAAATACAAACACATGGAGGCAAAACAATACAATACTTAATAATGAAGTGATCACTGAAGAAATCAAAGAGGAAATCAAAAAGTACTTAGAAACAAATGACAATGGAGACACGACGACCCAAAACCTATGGGATGCAGCAAAAGCAGTTCTAAGAGGGAAGTTGATAGCAATACAATCATACCTTAAGAAACAGGAAGCATCTCGAATAAAAAACTTAAATTTGCACCTAAAGCAATTAGAGAAGGAAGAACAAAAAAAACCCAAATTTAGCAGAAGGAAAGAAATCATAAAGATCAGATCAGAAATTAATGAAAAAGAAATGAAGGAAACAGTAGCAAAGATCAATAAAAGTAAAAGTTAGTTCTTTGAGAAGTTAAATAAAATTGATAAACCATTAGCCAGACTCATCAAGAAAAAAAGGGAGAAGACTCAAATCAATAGAATTAGAAATGGAAAAGGAGATGTAACAACTGACTCTGCAGAAATACAAAAGATTATTAGAGATTACTACAAGCAACTGTATGCCAATAAAATGGACAACCTGGAAGAAATGGACATATTCTTAGAAATGCAAAACCTGCCAAGACTGAACCAGGAAGAAATAGAAAATATGAACAGACGAATCACAAGCACTGAAATTGAAACTGTGATTCAAAATCTTCCAACAAACAAAAGCCCAGGACCAGATGGCTTCACAGGCGAATTCTATCAAACATTCAGAGAAGAGCTAACACGAATCCTTCTCAAACTCTTCCAAAAGATAGCAGAGGGAGGCAAACTCCCAAATTCATTCTATGAGGCCACCATCACCCTGATACCAAAAACAGACAAAGACGTCACAAAGAAAGAAAACTATAGGCCAATATCACTGATGAACATAGATGCAAAAATCCTCAACAAAATACTATCAAACAGAATCCAACAGCACATTAAAAGGCTCATACAACCAAGATCAAGTGGGGTTTATTCCAGGAATTCAAGGATTCTTCAATATACGCAAATCAATAAACGATTTACACCATATCAACAAACTGAAGGAGAAAAAGCATATGATCATCTCAATAGATGCAGAGGAAGATTTTGACAAAATCCAACACCCATTTATGATAAAAACCCTCCAGAAAATAGGCATAGAGGGAACTTTCCTCAATATAATAAAGGCCATATATGACAAACACACAGCAAGCATTGTTCTCAATGGTGAAAAACTGAAACCATTTCCACTAAGATCAGGAACAAGACAAGGTTACCCACTCTCACCACTCTTATTCAACCTAGTTTTGGAAGTTCTAGCCACAGCAATCAGAGAACATAAAGAAATAAAAGGAATCCAAATAGGAAAAGAAGAAGTAAAGCTGTCTCTGTTTGCAGATGACATGATACTATACATAAAGAATACTAAGGATGCTACCAGAAAACTACTAGAACTAATCAATGAATTTGGTAAAGTAGCAGGATGCAAAATTAATGCACAGAAATATCTGGCATTCTTACACACTAATGATGAAAAATCTGAGAATGAAATTAAGAAAACACTCCCATTTACCATTGCAACAAAAAGAATAAAATATCTAGGAATAAACCTACCTAAGGAGACAAAAGACTTGTATGCAGAAAACAATAAGACACTGATGAAAGAAATTAAAGATGATACAAATAGGTGGAGAAATATACCATGTTCATGGATTGGAAGAATCAACATAGTGAAAATAACTCTATTACCCAAAGCAATCTACCGATTCAATGCAATCCCTATCAAATTACCACTGGCATTTTTTACAGAACTAGAACAAAGAATTTCACAATTTGTATGGAAACACAAAAGACCCCGAATAGCGAAAGCAATCTTGAGAACGAAAAATGGAGCTGGAAGAATCAGGCTCCCTGACTTCAGATTATACTACAAGGCCACAGTAATCAAGACAGTATGGTACTGGCACAAAAACAGAAATATAGATCAATGGAACAGGATAGAAAGCCCAGAGATAAACCCACACATATATGGTCACCTTACCTTTGATAAATGAGGCAAGAATATACATTGGAGAAAAGACAGCCTCTTCAATAAGTGGTGCTGGGAAAACTGGACAGCTACCTGAAGAAGTATGAAATTAGAACACTCCCTAACACCATACACAAAAATAAACTCAAAATGGGTTAAAGACCTAAATGTAAGGCCAGACACTATCAAACTCTTAGAGGAAAACATAGGCAGAACACTCTATGACATCAATCACAGCAAGATCCTTTTTGACCCATCTCCTAGAGAAATGGAAATAAAAACAAAAATAAACAAATGGGACCTAATGAAACTTAAAAGCTTTTGCACAGCAAAGGATACTATAAACAAGACCAAAAGACAACCCTCAGAATTGGAGAAAATATTTGCAAATGAAGCAACTGACAAAGGATTAATATCCAAAATTTATAAGCAATGCATGCAGCTCAATAACAAAAAAACAAACAACCCAATCCAAAAATGGGCAGAAGAACTAAATAGACATTTCTCCAAAGAAGATATAAAGATTGCCAACAAACACATGAAACAATGCTCAACATCATTAATCATTAGAGAAATGCAAATCAAAACTACAATGAGATATCATCTCACACCGGCCAGATTGGCCATCATCAAAAACTCTAGAAAGAATAAATGCTGGAGAGGGTGTGGAGAAAAGGGAACACTCTTGCACTGTTGGTGGGAATGTAAAATGATACAGCCACTATGGAGAACAGTATGGAGGTTCCTTAAAAAACTACAAATAGAACTACCATATGACCCAGCAATCCCACTACTGGGCATATACCCTGAGAAAACCATAATTCAAAAAGAGTCATGTACCAAAATTTTTTTTTGCAGCTCTATTTATGATAGCCAGGACATGGAAGCAACCTAAGTGTCCATCAACAGATGAATGGATAAGGAAGATGTGGCACATAAATACAATGGAATATTACTCAGCCATAAAAAGAAATGAAACTGAATTATTTGTAATGAGGTGGATAGACCTGGAATCTGTCATACAGAGTGATGTAAGTCAGAAGGATAAAAACAAATACCGTATGCTAACACATATATATGGAATCTAAAAAAAAAAAAAAAAATGTCATAAAGAGATTAGTGGTAGGATGGGAATAAAACACAGACCTACTAGAGCATGGACTTGAGGATATGGGGAGGGGGAAGGGTAAGCTGTGATGATGTGAGAGAGTGGCAGGGACATATACACACTACCAAATGTAAATTAGATAGCTAGTGCTAAGCTGCAGCATAGCACAGGGAGTTCACCTCTGTGCTTTGTGACCACCTAGAGGGGTGGGATAGGGAGGATGGGAGGGAGTTTGACACAAGAGGGAAGAGTTATGGGAACATATGTATATGTATAACTGATTCACTTTGTTGTAAAGCAGAAACTAACACACAATTGTAAAACAGTTATACTCAAATAAAGATGTTAAAAAAAATAGCCAACCTAACACGTGTGGGGTGATATCTCATTGTGGTTTTGATTTGCATTTCCCTGAAGATTAGTGCTGTTAAGCACCTTTTTATATACCTGTTGACCATTTGAATGTGTTCTTTAGAGAATTGTCTATTCACACCCTTTTCCCATTTTTTAATGATGTTATTTGATTTTTGCCATTGAGTTCTAAGAGTCCCTTATATATTGTGGATATTAACCCTTCATCAGATATATGGTTTGCAAATATTTTCCCCATTGTACAAATTGCCTTTTCATTTTATTAATTGTGTCTTTTGCCATGCATAATCTTTTTTGTTTGCTGTAACCACAGTTATCTATGTAGGATTTTGTTGCCTGTGCTTTTGGCATCATATCCAAGAAATCATTGCCAAGACCAATATATAGAAGGTTTCCCTCTTTGCTTTCTTCTGGGAATTTTTTGTTTTCAGACCTTACATTTTAGTCTTGTTCCACTTTGACTTCATTTTTGTGTCTGTTATAAGATTAGCATCCAATTTCATTCTTTTACACATGGACATCCAGTTTTCCCAACATTATTTATTGGAGAGATTACCCTTTCTTTATTGAGTGTTCTTGGCATCTTTGTCAAAAATTACTTGAACATATTTGTGTGAGTTTATTTCTGGGTTCTTGATTCTGTTCCATTGATCTATGTGTCTGGTTTTATGTCAGTATCATAGTGTTTTAATTACTATAGCTTGATAAGATATTTTGAAATGAGAATGTGCAATGCCTCCAGCTTTGTTATTCTTTCTCAAGATGGCTTTGTCTATTTTGGGTCTTCTCTGATTCTATATGAATTTCAGAATTGCTCTTTATATTTCTAAAAAAATGACATTGAAATTTTGATGCAGATTGCATTAAATCTGTAGATTGCTTAGGTAGTATGGACATTGAAACAATATTAAGTTTGCTGATCCATGAACAAGGGATGTCTTTCCATTTATTTGTGTTTTACTTCATTCCTTTCATTAATGTTTTGTAGCTTTCAGTGTACGGTTCTTTAACTGCCTTTGGTTAAGTTTATTCCAAAGTATTTTATTCTTTTTGATGCTGTAGTAAGTGTGCTTGTTCTCTTAATTTCCACTTAGATTGTTAGTTATTAGTGTATAGAAATGCAAATGATTTTTTAAAGTTGATTTTGTATTTAGCAACTTTCCTGAATTTCTTTATTGGTGCTAATATTTTGTTAGTGGAGTATTTAGTGTTTGCTACATATAGATCATATCAACTGTGAACAGAGGTAATTTTCTTCTTTCTTTTAGATTTGGATACAATTTATTATTTTTCCTCACCTAACTGCTGTGGTTAGGGCTTCCAATACTATGTTGAAAAGAAATGTGGAGAGTGGGCATCCTTGCCTCTTTCCTGTTCTTAGAGGAAAAACTTTCATTTTTCCATGTTGAGTATAAGGTTAGCTATGGTCTTTTCCTATATGGATCTAATGATGCTGAGGCAATTTCCTACAGATCCTAGTTGGTTGAGTCTTTTTTTTTTAACATCTTTATTGGAGTATAACTGCTGTACAATGTTGTGTTAATTTCTGCTGTATAACAAAGTGAATCAGCTATACGTATACATATATCCCCATATCCCCTCTCTCTCCCACCCCTCTAGGTGGTAACAAAGCATAGAGCTGATCTCCCTGTGCTATGTGGCTGCTTCCCACTAGCTATCAATTTTACATTTCATAGTATATATATGTCAATGCCACTCACTCACTTCATCCATGCTTACACTTCCTCCTTACCATGACCTCAAGTCCATTTTCTACGTCTTCATCTTTATTCCTGTCCTGCCCCTAGTTTCTTCAGAAGCATTTTGTTTTAGATTCTATATATATGTGTTAGCATATGGTATTTGTCTTTCTCTTTCTTTTTTTTTTTTCGGTAGGCAACCCTCTCACTGTTGTGGCCTCTCCCATGGTGGAGCACAGGCTCCAGATGCGCAGGCTCAGCGGCCATGGCTCATGGGCCCAGCCACTCTGAGGCATGTGGGATCTTCCCGGACTGGGACATGAACCCGTGTCCCCTGCATCGGCAGGCGGATTCTCAACCACTGCACCACCAGGGAAGCCCTGTCTTTCTCTTTCTGACTTACTTCACTCTGTATGACAGACTCTAGGTCCATCCACATCACTACAAATAACTCAATTTCGTTTCTTTTTATGGCTGAGTAATATTCCATTGTATATATGTGCCACATCTTCTTTATCCATTAATCTGTTGATGGACACTTAGGTTGCTTCCATGTCCTGGCTACTGTAAATAGAGCTGCAATGAACATTGGGGTACATGACTCTTAGAATTATGGTTTTCTCAGGGTATATGCCCAGTAGTGGGATTGCTGAGTCCTATGGTAGTTATATTTTTAGTTTTTTAAGGCACCTCCATACTGTTCTCCGTATGGCTATATCAATTTACATTTCCACCAACAGTGCAAGAGTGTTCTCTTTTCTCCACACCCACTCCAGCATTTATTGTTTGTAGATTTATTCTTTCAGAAGCTACATGATCTTTTCTAACATTTTTATTGGAGTATAATTGCTTTGCAATGGTGTGTTAGTTTCTACTTTATAACAAAGTGAATCAGTTATACATATACATACATCCCCATATCTCTTCCCTCTTGTGTCTCCCTCCCTCCCACCCTCTCTGTCCCTCCCTTCTAGCTGGTCACAAAGCAATGAGCTGATCTCCCTGTGCTATGCAGCTGCTTCCCACTAACTATCCATTTTATATTTGATAGTGTATATATAGCCATATATACACTGCCACTCTCTTACTTTGTCCCATCTTCCCCTTCCCCCTCCCCATGTCCTCAAGTCCATTCTCTAGTAGAACTGTGTCTTTATTCCTGTCTTGCCCCTAGGTTCTTCATGAATTTTTTTTTAGATTCCATAAATATGTATTAGCATACGGTATTGTTTTTCTCTTTCTGACTTACTTCACTCTGTATGACAGTCTCTAGGTCCATCTACCTCACTATAAATAACTCAATTTCTTTTTTTCTTTTTTTTTTTTTTTTTTTGTGGTATGTGGGCCTCTCAATGTTGTGGCCTCTCCCGTTGCGGAACACAGGCTCTGGATACACAGGCTCAGTGACCATGCATGGCTCATGGGCCCAGCTGCTGCGCGGCATGTGGGATCTTCCCGGACCAGGGCACGAAACTGTGTCCCCTGCATCAGCAGGCAGATTCTCAACCACTGTGCCACCAGGGAAGTCCTCATTTTCTTTCATGGCAAATAATATTCCATTGTATATATGTGCCACATCTTCTTTATTCATTCATCTGTCGATGGACACTTAGGTTGCTTCCATGTCCTGACTATTGCAAAAAGAGCTTCAATGAACAATGAGGTACATGAAATTTGAATTATGTTTTTCTCAGGGTATATGCCCATAACTGAGATTGTTGGGTGGTATGGTAGTTCTATTTGTAGTTTTTTAAGGAACCTCCATACTGTTCTCCATAGTGGCTGTATCGATTTACATTCCCACCAACAGTGTATGAAGGTTCCCTTTTCTCCACAACCTCTCCAAGTTATTTTTTTTTTAATTTTGAAATGATTATTTTTCATTTTTTTTAACATCTTTATTTGAGTATAACTGTTTTACAATAGTGTGTTAGTTTCTCCTTTACAACAAAGTGAATCAGTTATACATATGTTCCCATAACTCTTCCCTCTTTTGTCACCCTCCCTCCCACCATCCCTATCCCACCCATCTAGGTGGTCACAAAGCACAGAGGTGAACTCCCTGTGCTATGCTGCAGCTTCCCACTAGCTATCTAATTTACATTTGGTAGTGTGTATATATCCCTGCCACTCTCTCACATTGTCACAGCTTACCCTTCCCCCTCCCCATATCCTCAAGTCCATGCTCTAGTAGGTCTGTGCTTTATTCCCATCCTACCAGTAATCTCTTCATGACATTTTTGTTTTTTTTTTTTTTTTGATTCCATATATATGTGTTAGCATACGGTATTTGTTTTTATCCTTCTGACTTACTTCACTCTGTATGACAGATTCCAGGTCTATCCACCTCATTACAAATAATTCAGTTTGATTTCTTTTTATGGCTGAGTAATATTCCATTGTATTTATGTGCCACATCTTCCTTATCCATTCATCTGTTGATGGACACTTAGGTTGCTTCCATGTCCTGACTATCATAAATAGAGCTGCAATAAAAATTTTGGTACATGACACATTTTGAATTATGGTTTTCTCAGGGTATATGCCCAGTAGTGGGATTGCTGGGTCATATGGTAGTTCTATTTGTAGTTTTTTAAGGAACCTCCATACTGTTCTCCATAGTGGCTGTATCATTTTACATTCCCACCAACAGTGCAAGAGTGGTCCCTTTTCTCCACACCCTCTCCAGCATTTATTCTTTCTAGAGTTTTTGATGATGGCCAATCTGGCCGGTGTGAGATGATATCTCATTGTAGTTTTGATTTGCATTTTTCTAATGATTAATGATGTTGAGCATTGTTTCATGTGTTTGTTGGCAATCTGTATATCTTCTTTGGAGAAATGTCTATTTAGTTCTTCTGCCCATTTTTGGATTGGGTTGTTTGTTTTTTTGTTATTGAGCTGCATGAGTTGCTTATAAATTTTGGATATTAATCCTTTGTCAGTTGCTTCATTTGCAAATATTTTCTCCCATTCTGAGGGTTGTTTTTGTTCTTGTTTATGGTATCCTTTGCTGTGCAAAAGCTTTTAAGTTTCATTAGATCCCATTTGTTTATTTTTGTTTTTATTTCCATTTCTCTAGGAGATGGGTCAAAAAGGATCTTGCTGTGATTGATGTCATAGAGTGTTCTGCCTATGTTTTCCTCTAAGAGTTTGATAGTGTCTGGCCTTACATGTAGGTCTTTAACCCATTTTGAGTTTATTTTTGTGTATGGTGTTAGGGAGTGTTCTAATTTCATACTTCTTCAGGTAGCTGTCCAGTTTTCCCAGCACCACTTATTGAAGAGGCTGTCTTTTCTCCAATGTATATTCTTGCCTCATTTATCAAAGGTAAGGTGACCATATATGTGTGGGTTTATCTCTGGGCTTTCTATCCTGTTCCATTGATCTATATTTCTGTTTTTGTGCCAGTACCATACTGTCTTGATTACTGTGGCCTTGTAGTATAATCTGAAGTCAGGGAGCCTGATTCTTCCAGCTCCATTTTTCGTTCTCAAGATTGCTTTCGCTATTCGGGGTCTTTTGTGTTTCCATACAAATTGTGAAATTCTTTGTTCTAGTTCTGTAAAAAATGCCAGCGATAATTTGATAGGGATTGCATTGAATCTGTAGATTGCTTTGGGTAATAGAGTTATTTTCACTATGTTGATTCTTCCAATCCATGAACATGGTATATTTCTCCACCTATTTGTATCATCTTTAATTTCTTTCATCAGTGTCTTATAGTTTTCTGCATACAAGTCTTTTGTCTCCTTAGGTAGGTTTATTCCTAGATATTTTATTCTTTTTGTTGCAATGGTAAATGGGAGTGTTTTCTTAATTTCATTCTCAGATTTTTCATCATTAGTGTGTAAGAATGCCAGAGATTTCTGTGCATTAATTTTGCATCCTGCTACTTTACCAAATTCATTGATTAGTTCTAGTAGTTTTCTGGTAGCTTCCTTAGTATTCTCTATGTATAGTATCATGTCATCTGCAAACAGTGACAACTTTACTTCTTCTTTTCCGATTTGGATTACTTTTATTTCTTTTTTTTCTCTGATTGCTGGGGCTAGAACTTCCAAAACTAGGTTGAATAAGAGTGGTGAGAGTGGGCAACCTTGTCTTGTTCCTGATCTTAGTGGAAATAGTTTCAGTTTTTCACCATTGAGAACAATGCTTGCTGTGTGTTTGTCATATATGGCCTTTATTATATTGAGGAAAGTTCCCTCTATGCCTACTTTCTGGAGGGTTTTTATCATAAATGGTTGTTGGATTTTGTCAAAATCTTCCTCTGCATCTATTGAGATGATCATATGGTTTTTCTTCTTCAGTTTGTTGATATGGTGTAAAACGTTTATTGATTTGCGTATATTGAAGAATTCTTGCATTCCTGGAAAAAACCCCGCTTGATCATGGTGTATGAGCCTTTTAATGTGCTGTTGGATTCTGTTTGATAGTATTTTGTTGAGGATTTTTGCATCTATGTTCATCAGTGATATTGGCCTATAGTTTTCTTTCTTTGTGACGTCTTTGTCTGTTTTTGGTATCAGGGTGATGGTGGCCTCATAGAATGAATTTGGGAGTGTGCCTCCCTCTGCTACCTTTTGGAAGAGTTTGAGAAGGATTCGTGTTAGCTCTTCTCTGAATGTTTGATAGAATTCGCCTGTGAAGCCATCTGGTCCTGGGCTTTTGTTTGTTGGAAGATTTTGAATCACAGTTTCAATTTCAGTGCTTGTGATTGGTCTGTTCATATTTTCTATTTCTTCCTGGTTCAGTCTTGGCAGGTTTTGCATTTCTAAGAATTTGTCCATTTCTTCCAGGTTGTCCATTTTATTGGCATACAGTTGCTTGTAGTAATCTCTAATAATCTTTTGTATTTCTGCAGAGTCAGTTGTTAAATCTCCTTTTTCATTTCTAATTCTATTGATTTGAGTCTTCTCCCTTTTTTTCTTGATGAGTCTGGCTAATGGTTTATCAATTTTATTTATCTTCTCAAAGAACAAGCTTTTACTTTTATTGATCTTTGCTATTATTTCCTTCATTTCTTTTTCATTAATTTCTGATTTGATCTTTATGATTTCTTTCCTTCTGCTAAATTTGGGTTTTTTTTTTTTTGTTCTTCCTTCTCTAATTGCTTTAGGTGCAAAGTTAAGTTTTTTATTCGAGATGCTTCCTATTTCTTAAGTTATGATTGTATTGCTATCAACTTCCCTCTTAGAATTGCTTTTGCTGCATCCCATAGGTTTCGGGTCGTCATGTCTCCATTGTCATTTGTTTCTAAGTACTTTTTGATTTCCTCTTTGATTTCTTCAGTGATCACTTCGTTACTAAGTAGTGTATTGTTTAGCCTCCATGTGTTTGTATTTTTTACAGATCTTTTCCTGTAATTGATATGTAGTCTCATAGCGTTGTGGTCAGAAAAGATACTTGATACGATTTCAATTTTCTTAAATTTTCCAAGGCTAGATTTGTGACCCAAGATATGATCTATCCTGGAGAATGTTCCATGGGCACTTGAGAAAAATGTGTATTCTGTTGTTTTTGGATGGAATGTCCTATAAATATCAAGTAAATCCATCTTGTATAATGTATCATTTAAAGCTTGTGTTTCCTTATTTATTTTCATTTTGGATGATCTGTCCATTGGTGACAGTGGGGTGTTAAAGTCCCCTACTATGATTGTGTTACTGTCGATTTCCCCTTTTATGGCTGTTAGTATTTGCCTTATGTATTGAGGTGCGCCTATGTTGGGTGCATAAATATTTACAATTGTTATTTCTTCTTCATGGATCGATCCCTTGATCATTATGTAGTGTCCTTCTTTATCTCTTGTAATAGTTTTTACTTTAAAGTCTATTTTGTCTGATATGAGAAATGCTACTCCAGCTTTCTTCTGATTTCCATTTGCATGGAATATCTTTTTCCATCCCCTCACTTTCAGCCTGTAAGTGTCCCTAGGTCTGAAGTAGGTCTCTTGTAGACACCATATATATGGGTCCTGTGTTTGTATCCATTCAGCCAGTCTGTGTCTTTTGGTGGGAGCATTTAATCCGTTTACATTTAAGGTAATTATTGATATGTGTGTTCCTATTACCATTTACTTAATTGTTTGGGGTTGTTCTTGTAGTTCTTTTCCTTCTCTTATGTTTCTTGCTTGGAGAAGTTCCTTTAGCATTTGTTGTAAAGTTGGTTTGATGGTGCTGAACTCTCTCAGCTTTTGCTTTTCTGTAAAGTTTTTAATTTCTCCATCAAATCTGAGTGAGATCCTTGCTGGGTAGAGTAATCTTGGTTGTAGGTTTTTTTCCTTCATCACTTTAAATATGTCCTGCCACTCCCTTCTGGCTTGTAGAGTTTCTGCTGAAAGATCAGATGCTAGCCTTATGGGGATTCCCTTGTGTGTTATTTGTTGCTTTTCCCTTGCTGCTTTTAATATGTTTTCTTTGTATTTAATTTTTGACAGTTTGATTATTATGTGTCTCGGCATGTTTACCCTTGGGTTTATCCTGTATGGGACTCTCTGTGCTTCCTGGACTTGGTTGACTATTTCCTTTCCTATATTAGGGAAGTTTTCACCTATAATCTCTTCAAATATTTTCTGAGTCCCTTTCTTTTTCTCTTCTTCTTCTGGGACCCCTATGATTCGAATGTTGGTGCGTTTAATGTTGTCCCAGAGATCTCTGAGACTGTCCTCAGTTCTTTTCATTCTTCTTTCTTTCTTCTGCTCTGCAGTAGTTATTTCCACTATTTTTTCTTCCAGGTCACTTATCCGACCTTCTGCCTCACTTATTCTGCTACTGATCCCGTCTAGAGTATTTTTCGTTTCATTTATTGTGTTGGTCATCGTTACTTCCTTCCTCTTTATTTCTTCTAGGTCCTTGTTAACTGTTTCTTGCAATTTGTTTGTTCTATTTGCAAGATTTTGCATCATCTTCACCATTATTATTCTAAATTCCCTTTCAAGTAGATTGCCTATTACCTCTTCATTTGTTACGTCTGGTGTGTTTTTATCTTGTTCCTTCATCTGCTGTGTGTTTTTCTGTCTTCTCATTTTGCTTATCTTACTGTGTTTGGGGTCTCCCTTTTGCAGGCTGCAGGTTCGTAGTTCTATCTATTTTTGGTGGCTGTCCCCAGTGGCTGAGGTTGGTTCAGTGGGTTGAGCAGGTTTCCTGGTTGGGGTGACCAGTGCCCCTGTTCTGGTGGATGAGGATGGATCCCGTCTCCCTGGTGGGCCGGTCCACATCTGGGGGCATGAATGGGGATGTCGGTAGCCTTACTGTGATTCTAGGCAGCCTCTCTGCTAATGGATGGGGCTGTATACCTGTCTCACTCTTTGTTGGGTATAGGGTGTCCAGCACTGTTCGTTGCTGATCCTTGAGTGAATCTGGGTCTTGGTGTTGAGATGGAGATCTCTGGGAGATTTTCGCCATTTGATATTACGTGGAGCTGAGTGGTGTTTTGTGGACCAGTGTCCTGAGGTTAGTTCTCCCACCTCATAGACACAGCCTTGACACCTGGCTTGAGTGCCAAGAGCCTTTAATCCACACGGCTCAAAACAAAAGGGAGAAAAAAATAGAAAGGCAAGAAAGGAAGGAAGAAAGGAGGAAGTGAGTGAAGGAAGGAAGAAAGGAAGGGAGGGAGGAAGAAAGGAAGGGAGGAAGAAAGGAGGGAATAAAGAAATGAAGGTAGGGATGAAGAATGGAAGGGAGGGAGGAAGAAAGGAAGGGAGGAAGGAAGAAAGGAAGGGAGGAAGGAAGGAGGGAATAAATAAAGGAAGGGAGGGAGGAAGGAAGGAAGGGAAGAAGGAAGAAGGGAATAAAGATAGGAAGGGAGGGAGGAAGAAAGGAAGGGAGGAAGGAACGAGGGAATAAAGAAAGGAAGGGAGGGAATAAATACAGGAAGGGAGGGAGGAAGAAAGGAAGGGAGGAAGGAAGGTGGGAATAAAGAAAGGAAGGGAGGGAGGAAGAAAGGAAGGAAGGAGGGAATAAAGGAAGGAAGGGAGGAAGGAAGGAAGGAGGGAAATAGGAAAGAAAGGAGGGAAGAAAGGAAGAAAGAAAGGGGAGAAGACAAAATAAAGTAGGGTAAAATACAGTTATTAAAATAGCAAAATAATTATTAAGAAGAAAAATTTCTATTAAAGAAAAAGAAAAAAAAAAAGACCAAAAAAAAATGGTCAGTCTAACCCCAGGACAAATGGTGAAAACAAAGCTACACAGACAAAATCTCACACAGCAGCACCCACATACACACTCACAAAAAGAAAAAGGGGCAAAATAATAGTATATCTTGCTCCCAAAGTCCACCTCCTCAACCTGTCATATTTCGCTGTCTATTCAGGTTTTCCACAGATGCAGGGCACTTCAAGCTGACTGTGGAGCTTTAACCTGCTGTTTCTGAGGCTGCTGGGAGGGACCTCCCCCTCTCTTTGTTCGCACAGCTCCTAGGGCTCAGCCCTGGACCTGGCCCCGCCTCTGCGCACAGGTCGTCCAGGGGCGTCTGCCCTTTGCTCAGAGAGGGCGGGGTCAAAGGAGCAGCATTAAGGGAGCAGCTTATTCGTGGTCTCTGGCTCACTCAGGTGGCGGGGGATAGGGGGGACTGATGTGGGGCGAGTCCGCGGCGGCAGAGGCCGGCTTGACGCTGCACTGGCCCGAGGCGCGCCACGCATTTTCCCGGGGAAGAAGTCGCAGGATCCCGGGACCCCGGCACTGGCGGCCTGCACAGGCTCCCAGGAGGGCCGGTGTGGAGAGTGACCTGCGCTCGCACACAGGCCTCTTGCTGGTGGCAGTAGCAACCCTAGCGTCCCACACCCGTCTCTGTTGTCCGAGCCGACAGCCGCAGCTCACGCCTGTTTCTGAAGCTCCTTTATGTGGTGCCCTTAATTCCCTTTCCTCGTGCCCCAGGAAGTGAAGAGGCAAGAAAAAGTCTCTTGTCTCTTCGGCAGCTCCGCGCCCATTTCTGGAGCTCCTTTAAGCAGCGTGCTTAAACCCCTCTCCTCGCGCAGCAGGAGGTAAAGAGGGAAGAAAAGGCCTCTTGCCTCTTCGGCAGCTCCAGACTTCTCCCGAACTCCCTCCCGGCCAGCCATGGTGCGCTAACCCCTTCAGGCTGTTTTCACTCTGCCAACTCCAGACCTTTCCTTGGGATCCGCCTGAGGCTCAGTTCCCAGCCCCGCCCACCACAGCGGGTGAGCAGACAAGCCTCTCGGGCTGGTGAGTGCTGATCAGCACCGATCCTCTGTGCGGGAATCTCTCCGCTTTGCCCTCCGCACCCTGTTGCTGCTCTCTCCTCCGCGGCTCTGAAGCTTCCCCCTTCACCACCCGCAGTCTCCACCCGCGAAGGGACTTCTAGTGTGTGGGAACCTTTCCTCCTTTACGGCTCCCTCCCACTGGTGCAGGTTCCGTCCCTATTCTTTTGTCTCTGTTTATTCTTTTTTCTTTTGCCCTACCCAGGTACGTGGGGAGTTTCTTGCCTTTTGGGAGGTCTGAGGTCTTCTGCCAGCGTTCGGTGGGTGTTCTATAGTAGAAGTTCGACGTGTAGATGTATTTCTGATGTATCTGTGAGGAGGAAGAGTGATCCCCGCGTCTTACTCTCCACCATCTTCTCGCTCCCCCCAACCTCTCCAAGTTTTACTGTTTGTAGATTTTTTGATGATGGCCATTCTGACCAGTGTGAGGTGATACCTCATTGTAGTTTTGATTTTCATTTCTCTAATGATTAGTGATGCTGAGCATCCTTTCATGTGTTTGTTGGCAATCTGTATATCTTCTTTAGAGAAATGTCTACTGAGGTCTTCTGCCGATTTTTTGATTGGGTTGTTTGTTTTTTTTGATATTGTGCTGCCTGAGCTGCTTGTATACTGTGGAGATTAATCCTTTGTCAGTTGCTTCATTTGCAAATATTTTCTCCAATTCTGAGGGTTGTCTTTTGGTCTTGTTTATAGTATCCTTTGCTGTGCAAAAGCTTTTAAGTTTCATTAGGTCCCATTTTTTTATTTTTGTTTTTATTTCCATTTCTCTAGGAGGTGGGTCAAAAAGGATCTTGCTATGATTTTGTTGAGTCTTTTTATCATGAAAGGTTATTGAATTTTGACAACTTTATTTGGTATCTATTGACATAATCACGTGATTTTAAAACTTTGTTCTGTTATTATGGTACATCTCACCAACTTTTTGTCATTTGATCAAACATCCTTGCATTCCAAGAATTTATCCCAGTTAATCTTGATGATTGATCCTTTTAATATGCTGTTGGAATTTGGTTTGCTTGTATTTTGTTGAGAATGTTTGCATCTATGTTCATCATGAATATTGACATATAAGTTTCTTTTCTTGTAGTGTCTTTGATTTTGTTATCAGGGTAATGCTGGCCTCACAAAATGAGTTTGGAAGTACTACCTTCTCTTCAATTCTTGGAAGAGTTTTGAAATTGTTGCTATTTATTATCCTTTAAACATTTGATAGAATTCACCAGTGAAATCATCTGGTCCTGGGCTTTTCATCATTAGAAGGTTTTGGATTACTGGTTGAATCTCCTTACTAGTTATAGTTCTTTTCAGATTTTCTCTTTCTTCATTATTCAGTCTTGATAGCCTGCATGTTTTGAGGAATTTATTCATTTCTCTTAGATTATCCAATTTTTTTATGTTTAGTTGTTCACAATAATCTCTTATGATTATTTTTATTTCTGACATCATTGGGAATGGCTCCTCTTTCATTTCTGATTTCTTAAATTTGGTTTTTCTCTCCCTTTTTCTTAGCCTATCTAATTTTTTGTCAATTTTACTGATATTTTCAGAAATCCAACTCGGTTATATTGATTTTTTTCTATTGTTTTCTATTCTCTATTTTGTTTATTTCTACTCTAGTCTTAACTATTTTCTTCCTTCTGATATATTTGGGCTCAGTTCATTTTTATTTTCTTTAGTTCTTTGAGTTATAATGTTAGGTTCTTTATCTGAAATCATTCTTTCTTTTTAATATAGCCATTTATCATGATAAATTTCCCTCAGTACTTCTTTTGTGCTTCCTGTAAGTTTTGATATGTTATGCTTTCATTTTAGTTTCCCTCAAGATATATTCTAATTCCCCCTTTGATTTCTTATTTGATTCACTGGGTTATTCAAGAGTGTTTTGGTTAATTTCTACATATTTGTGAATTTTGCAGTTTTCCTTCTGCTATTAATTATTAATTTCATTCCTTTCTGGTCTGAAAAATAGTTGGTACAATTTCAGTCTTTGTAAATTTTTTAAGACCTCTTTTCTAATCTAACATGTGATCCATCCTGGAGAATTTCTATATGTGTATGAAAAGAATGTGTATTTTGCTGTAGTTGTGTGGAATATTCTGTATATGTCTGTTGGATCCATTTTGTCTATATTGTTGTTCAAGTTCTCTGTTTCCTTTTTGATCTTCTGTCTCAATGTTTTATCCATTATTAAAAGTGAGGTGTTGAAATACCCAAGTATTATTGTTTCTGTTTAATTCTCCCTTTAGTTCTGTCAATGTTCACTTCACATAATTAGGTACTTTGAAGTTGCTTACATATATATATTTAGAATTGTTATATCTTCCTGATGATTTGATACTTTTATCATTGTATAATGTCATTCTTGGTGTCTTGTGAGAGTTACTGATTTAAAAACTATTTTGTCTAGTGTAAGCAGGGTCATCCATGTTTTCTTTTGTTTACCATTTCCAAGGAATATCATTTTCTATCCTTTCACTTTCAGCCTGCATGAGTCCTTAAATCTAAAGTGAGTCCCCTGTAGACAAAATATAGTAGGACCTTGTTGTTTGTGCTGTTGTCATTGTTTTATAATCCATTAAGCCACTCTATGTCTTTTCATTGGGGAATGTAATTCATTTACACCTAAAGTAAATTATCTGTAGGGAAGCATTTACTATTGCAATTTTATTAGTGTTTTATTTCTGTCTTGTAGCTTTTTGTCTTTTGGTATTCTTTCCTCTCTTGCTCTCTTTGTTTGCATTGTGTTGATTTTTTTTTAATGATCTGCTTTGATTCCTTTGATTCCCATACCTTCTATGGGTACTTTTTTGTGGTTACCATGTGCTTAAAATATACATAAAATATATTTTATTTACAACAATCACTTTTAAGCTGATAATACAAATACTATACACTTTTCCTTCTCTCTTCCCACACTTTGTCATTGATGTCTTGAATTACAACTTTTTATATTGTGTATCCATTAACATATTGTTATAGTTATTGATTTTTTATACTTTTGTCTTTTAACTTCTATACCTGAATTAAAAGTGATTTACACACCATTGTTATATTATTAGAGTGTTCTGTAGTTGTCTGTATATTTGCCTTTACCAGTGAGCTTTACACTTTTATATGCTTCCAAGTTGTGCTTTAGTGTCATTTTCTTTCAACTTGAAGATTTCCCTTAACATTTGTTGTAAGGCATATCCAGTGATGATGACCTTAGCTTTTGTTTGGGAAAGTCTTTATCTCTCCTTCATTTTCAAAGAACAGTTACTGGGTATATTATTCTTTGTGGGTATCTTTTTTTTTAGCAGCTTGAATGTAGCACTCCATTCCAGACTTCAAGGTTTCTAGTGGAAAAATCCACTCATGGTCTTATGGGGGAATTCTTTCTCTGTGACAAATCACTTTTCTCTTGCTGCTTTCAAAATTCTTTTAATCTTTGACTCTTCACAATTTGATTGTAATTTTCTCCATGTGGATTTCATACTTTGGGGGCTCATTAAGTTTATTGAATCTGGTTGCTCAGCTCTTTCCTCACATTAGGGAGGTTTTCAGGCATTATTTATTTAGAAAATATTTTCATCCCTTTCCTGTTTCTCTCTCCTTGTGGGAATCCCATAACACATCATTAAATGACATTCCCTAAGTCCCTCAGACTTTTAAAACTCTTGTTCCATCTTTTTTCTTTTTGCTTTTCTGAATGTATTATTTCAAATGATCTGTCTTTGAGTTTGCTGATTCTTTCTTTGATTGATGAAATTTGCTGTTGAGCCTCTCTAGTGAATTTTTCAGTTCAGATGTTGTGTTCTTCCACTCCAAAATTTCTATTTGTTTTTTTTTTTAAATTAAGTCTTTGCATTTTTTAGAGCAATTTAGGATTCGCAGAAATATTTAGAGGAAGGTACAAATATTTCCCATGTGCCCTCTTCCCCCACACATGCATAAGCACCCCCCAGCACCCACACATGCATAACACCCCCTGTAAACAATCTCCCCCCAGCAGAATAGTACATTTGTTAAAGTTGATTAACCTACATTTATATATCATAATCAGCCAAAGTCCATAGTTTACATTATGGTTCACTCTTGGTTTTGTACATTCTGTAGTTTAGACGAATGTATACTGACATATATGTGTCATTATAGTATCATTTATAGTATTTTCACAGCCCTAAAAATTCTCTGTGCCCTGCCTGTTCATCACTCCCCCCCACACACACACTCCTTAGTAAACACTGATATTTTTTTTTTTTTTTTTTTTTTTTTTTTTTTTTTTGTGGTATGCGGGCCTCTCACTGTTGTGGCCTCTCCCGTTGCGGAGCACAGGCTCCGGACGCGCAGGCCTAGCGGCCATGGCTCACGGGCTTAGTTGCTCCGCGGCATGTGGGATCTTCCCGGACCAGGGCACGAACCCGTGTCCCCTGCATCGGCAGGCGGATTCTCAACCACTGCGCCACCAGGGAAGCCCTAAACACTGATATTTTTACTGTCTCCATAGATTTGCCTTTTCTAGAATGTTATATAGTTGGAATAATATAGTATGTAGCCATTTCAGATTGGATTCTTTCTCTTAGTAATATGCCTTTAAGGTTCTTCCATGTCTTTTCATGGCTTGATAGCTCATTTCTATTTAGCTATTTGCTTCTTTTTAATATTTTCTCTCTTTGTTGAAATTCTCATTTTGTACATGCATCATTTTCCAGAGCTCATTGAGCATCTTTTTGATGGCTATTTTGAATTCTTTGTTTGGTAATTCATATACTTCTGTGGGTTTTTTTGGGGGGGTGGTTGGTTTCTGGACCTTTACTTTGTTCCTTTGATTAGACCATTTTCCCCTGTTTCTTCATTTTCCTTGTCACTTTGTGTTGGTATCCACACATTAAAAAAACAAAACTAAACTAAACAAAGCAACAACAACAAAAACTTTCCCAGTCTTTATGGATTGGCTTTCTATAGGGAAAGACCTACATCAATCAGCTTGGCTCTTGATTCTGGGGGCCTCTCAAACCTTTTCTGTAGATTTGTCTTCCCTGGGACTTGTGCATGTAAGCTCCTAGTTAGAGGGATTTGCTGGTTCCTTTTTTCAGAAGTTCATAATCTCTTGCTCCTTCTGGTTTTCTCTGCTGTGCCATAGGTTCTCTGAAACAGCAATATGCCCCTCAAGACTTTTGTTCTCTGTGACCCCCAAGTGTTTAGAGTAGAGTACGCAGGGTTCTATCTGCCGTCTGAGACATTTGATCTTCCCATTAGTCATGTAAGGTGATCCCATTTATCTATATCATTTCCATAATTTGTTACTGACACTATATTTTATTTTTACCATTCTGATAGATGTGTATTAATATCCCATTGTGACTTTAATTTGCCTTTCATTGATGGTTAATAACATTAAATATCTTTACATATGTTTATTTGCCATCTCTGTATCTTCTCTGGCTAAATGTCTCCTCTTGTATTTTGCTCATTTTGTAATTGGACATCTTTTTAGTTGAATTGTAAGAGTTCTTTACAAATTATAGAAAGCAGTCCTTTATCAATTTTGTGGTTTGCTATTATTTTCTCATAGTTTGTCACCTACATTTATCAGAACAAAATTTTTTCATTTTTATGAAGTCTTATTTATAATTTTTTCCTGTTATGGAACATGGTTTTGATGCCAATTCCAAAAACAATTGTTTAGTCTTTACTACAAAATTTTCTCATTGTTTAAAATAAATGTTTTATAATGTTACATTTTAGTTTTGTTTTCTAAATAATCAATTTCTGATTTTATGTACTCTATAACTTTTGTGTATGTTCAAAATTTTCCACTAAAAGTAAAAAAGAATTAATGGAACTATAAAATGTTAGAGATGGTTTAGTAATCCTTATTTGCATTCAGGACAAAACATACAAAAGTGAAAGACACTGATGTTTCTGATAACACAAACAACAGACAAAAAATGCAACATATGACTAAACAACCTCTATATCAAAGAAGGCTATTAATAGTATAAAATGGGAAAGTAAGGGTGCCTCTTCCTTAAGTAAATATTACTTTGCTTCTGTATACATTTTAATTAGTTGCATGAAAGGGATTGTGGCAGATAAGAAAGTACAACTCTCAGATTTCCAACTGCAGGATATGATTGACTCAAAGCCCGAAGTACTGTGCTCTGAAGCCACATTATCCATTAACTTCTGTCAGTTGATGAGCAGGTTTACTAAGGTAGATGGGTACCTCAGAGAACTGAGACTCCTCATAGGGGCAACTGCTCTGCAGGTTGACTTTGGCTTGAGTACTCTGAATTGGCAATGATGAACATTCTTAGAATGTGCACCTCAACCTACAAAATTTTCATACAATCTTCTATCCTTCACTCTCTTCTTCAGGAGAGTCAAACCTACATCATGGCCTGACAGCATTCCCAATCTCTCCAGATTCTTTCCCTCCCTCCAGGAATTTACCCTAATAAATCTCTCATATGTTTGACCATATTTTGACAGCTGTTTCTTGAAAGAACCAGGCGAACATGAGCATCAAATAAGTCTTCTGGTGGAAAATAGCCAAACTGTATTTCAATTTGATATTTTATTTTTTTTATTTTTTTTATACAGCATGTTCTTATTAGTTATCTATTTTATACATGTTAGTGTATATATGTCAATCCCAATCTCCCAGTTCATCCCACCACCAACACCACACCCCCAGCTTTCCCCCCTTGGTGTCAATACATTTGTTCTCTACGTGGTACAGATGAACCAGTTTGCAAGGCAGAAATAGAGTCAATTTGATATTTTAAATGAGTGCTACATTTTGTTTTGTTTTGCACATATGTTCCTTGAAGGGAAGGTTAAGGTGTGAGAATAACATTAAATTGAGTAATTGTCATGACCAGAGCTATGATATTTATTTGAAGTGCATTCATGTGAAGTGCTTCTCTTCAGTGTCTTGAATTTTGTAATACATGGGTGAATTTTCAGTCAATTCCTAAAACACTTGACAAATATTTCTAATATCATAGTTATCTAATTGGATTATGATAATTTGTTTATGTACATCTCTCCTACTGTGTTGTGAAATTTCTAAATTGGGAAAGGGTGTCTTATTTTTATGTATATGCTGAATGCCTAACAGAGTCCCTAGGATATAGTTGGTCTTCAAAAATGTATATTGAATGAAAAAATAATTTTAAGCCTCAGTAAGAACTAAATAATAAAGCAAAAATTGCCTTTAGATTATTCAATACAGCATAAACCGTGGGTAAGTTGTAGAAATTGAGTATATGTGCTCGCTTCGGCAGCACATATACTAGAAATTGAGTATGTATAAATTATTTTTATTTTGATATCCCGTATATAAATATCTCACTCAAATATGTCAAAATATATGATTAAACTTATTACATATTGGCTTATCATCCTACAGAAGTATAACAAAAAACACATGTCTTTTAATTCCCATGTTTAAATATTCTTCCCTTTTATACTGCCCCCAGTCAAAGAAACATTCATTCTTAATATTATCAGTCCTGACCTTGTTTTTCCATTTAAAGATAAAGTAAATATTTTTCTGTTTACCACAAGGAATAAGAATGGAAGATTCTAGGTTTAGATCTTTATAAATGAAATTTTATATGTCTATTCCTCTTGTCTCAACATCATGAAGTATTTCAAATAAGGTACTCCATTTTTTTAAAAACATCTTTATTGGAGTATAATTTCTTTACAATGCTGTGTTAGTTTCTGCTGTAAGACAAAGTGAATCAGCTATACGTATACATATATGCCCATATCCTCTCCCTCTTGTGTCTCCCTCTCACCCTCAATAACCCACCCCTCTAGGTGGACACAAAGCACCGAGCTGATCTCCCTGTGCTATGTGACTGCTTCCCAATAGCTATCTATTTTACATTTGGTAGTGAATATATGTCCATGCAACTCTCTCGCTTTGTCCCAGCTTACCCTTCCCCTCCCCATGTCCTCAAGTCCATTCTCTACATCTGCATCTTTATTCCTGTCCTGCCCCTAGGTTCTTCAGAACCGTTTTTTGTTTGTTTGTTTTTTAGGTTCCATATATATGTGTTAGCTTACTGTATTGGTTTTTCTCTTTCTGATTTACTTCACTCTGTATGACAGTCTCTAGGTCCATCCACCTCACTAATTTCTTTCACCTAACTCAGTTTCTTTTCTTTTCATGGCTGAGTAATACTCCTTTGTATATATGTCCCACATCTTTATCCATTCATCTGTTGATGGACACTGAGGTTGCTTCTATGTCTTGGCTATTGTAAATAGAGCTGCAATGAACATTGTGGTACATGACTTTTAGAATTATAGTTTTCTCAGGATATATGCCAAGTAATGGGATTGCTGGGTCATATGGTAGTTCTATTTTTAGTTTTTTAAGGAACCTCCATACTGTTCTCCATAGTGGCTGTATCAATTTTCACTTCCACGAACAGTGCAAGAGGGTACCCTTTTCTCCACACCACCTCCAGCATTTATTGTTTGTATATTTTTTTGATTATGGCCATTCTGACTGGTGTAAGGTGATACCTCATTGTCATTTTTATTTGCATTTCTCTAATGATTAGTGATGTTGAACATCCTTTCATGTGCTAGTTGGCAATCTGTATATCTTTTCTGGAGAAATGTCTATCTAAGTCGTCTGCCCATTTTTGGATTGGGTTCTTTGTTTTTTTGATATTGAGCTGATTGAGCTGCTTGTAAATTTTGGAAATTAATCCTTTGTCTGTTGCTTCATTTGCAAATATTTTCTCCCATTCTGAGGCTTGTCTTTTCATCTCGTTTATGGATTCCTTTGCTGTGCAAAAGTATTTAAGTTTCATTAAGTCCCACTTTTTAATTTTTGTTTTTATTTCCATTTCTCTAGGAGGTGAGTCAAAAAGGATCTTGAGGCCTTCCCTGGTTGTGCAGAGGTTGAGAGTCTGCCTGCTGATGCAGGGGACATGGGTTCATGCCCCGGTCCGGGAAAATCCCACATGCTGTGGAGCGGCTGGGCCTGTGAGCCATGGCCGCTGAGCCTGCGCATCTGGAGCCTGTGCTCTGCAACAGGAGAGACCACAACAGTGAGAGGCCCACGTACTGCAAAAAAAAAAAAAAAAAAAAAGGATCTTGCTGTGATTCATGTCATAGACTGTTCTGCCTATGTTTTCCTGTAAGAGTTTTATAGTGTCTGGCCTTACATTTAGGTCTTTAATCCATTTTGAGTTTATCTTTGTATATGGTGTTAGAAGTGTTCTAATTTCATTCTTTTACATGTAGCTGTCCAGTTTTCCAGCACCATTTATTGAAGAGGCTGTCTTTTCTCCATTGTATATTCTTGCCTCCTTTATCAAAGATAACTTTACCATATGTGTGTGGGTTTATTCCTGGGATTTCTATTCTGTTCCATTGACCTCTATTTCTTTTTTTGTGCCAGTACCACACTGTCTTGATTACTGTAGCTTTGTAGTATAGTCTGAATCAGGAAGTCTGATTCCTCCAGCTCCATTTTTCTTTCTCAAGATTGCTTTGGCTATTCAGGGTCCTGTGTGTTTCCATGCAAATTGTGAATTTTTTGGTTCTAGTTCTGTGAAAAATGCCATTGGAAGTTTGATAGGCATTGCATTGAATTTGTAGATTGCTTTGAGTAGTTGAGTCATTTTCACAATGTTGATTCTTCCAATACAGGAACATGATATATCTCTCCATCTGTTTTTAACATTTTTAATTTCTTTCATCAGTGTCTTATAGTTTTCTGCATACAGGTCTTTTGTCTCCTTAGGTAGGTTTATTCCTAGGTATTTTATTATTTTAGTTGCAATGGTAAATGGGAGTGTTTCCTTAATTTCTCTTTCAGATTTTTCATCATTAGTGTATAGAAATGCACGAGATTTCTGTGTATTAATTTTGTATCCTGCTGCTTTACGAAATTCGTTGATTAGTTCTAGTAGTTTTCTGGTAGCATCCTTAGGATTCTCTATGTATAGTATCAAGTCATCTGCAAACAGTGACAGCTTTACTTCTTCTTTTCTAATTTGGATTCCTTTTATTTCTTTTTCTTCTCTCATTGCTGTGGCTAAAACTTCAAAAACTATGTTGAATAATAGTGGTGAGATTGGGCAACCTTGTTTTGTTGCTGATCTTAGTGGAAATGGTTCCAGGTTTTCACCATTGAGAATGGTGCTGGCTATGGGTTTGTCATATATGGCCTCTATTATGTTGAGGTAAGTTCTCTCTATGCTGACTTACTGGCACAAAAACAGAAATATAGGTCAATGGAACAGGATAGAATGCCTAGAGATAAACCCACACACATATGGTCACCTTATGTTTGATAAAGGAGGCAAGAATATACAATGGAGAAAAGACAGCCTCTTCAATAAGTGTTGCTGAGAAAACTGGAAAGCCACATGTAAAAGAATAAAATTAGAACACTCCCTAACAGCAAGCACAAAAATAAGCTCAAAATGGATTACAGAACTAAATATAAGGCCAAACACTATAAAACTCTTAGAGGAAAACATAGGCAGAACACTGTATGACATAAATCACAGCAAGATCCCGTTTGACCCACCTCTTAGAGAAATGGAAATAAAAGCAAAAATAAACAAATGAGACCTAATGAAACTTGAACGCTTTTGCACAGCAAAGGAACCCTTAAACAAGACCAAAAGAGAACCATCAGAATGGGAGAAAATATTTGCAAATGAAGCAACTGACAAAGGATTAATGACAATGGATTAATCTCCAAAATTTTCAAGCAGCTCATGCAGCTCAATATCAAAGAAAACCAAACAACCCAGTCCAAAAATGGGCAGAAGACATAAGTAGACTTTTCTCCAAAGAATATATACAGACTGCCAACAAATACATGAAAGAATGCTCAACATCACTAATAATTAGAGAAATGCAAATCAAAACTGCAATGAGGTATCTCCTCAGAGAACTCAGAATGGCCATAATGAAAAAAAAAAAAAAAAAAAAAACCCAGGAAAGAGCATGCATTCATAGAAGGAGGAAATGAGGCCAGAAAAGATGACCACATCATACATGAGACTGAGAAAGAATGGTCAGACGAGGAGGAAGAGAAGAGCTAGGAGAGTCTACAGAATTGCAGCAGCTAGGAAGGTGTCAACATTTTAAATCAGCTATACTCCAATAAAAATTTTAAAACAATAAATATACACACTATTATATATAAAATATAAAACCAACAAGGACCTACTGTATAGCACAGGGAACTCTACTCAATACCCTCTAATGACCTATATGGGAAAATAATCTGAAAAAGAATTGATATATGTATATGTATAACTGAATCACTTTGCTTTACATCTGAAACTAACACAACATTGTAAATAAACTATACTCCAATATAAAATAAAAATTTTATAAAGGAAAGTTGAATAAGTCAAACAACAAAGAGCCCTAAGATGAAGAATGAGAAAAGCTATTGTTTCTTTTAAACATTTTTATTTGAGTATAATTGTTTTACAATGGTGTGTTAATTTCTGCTTTATAACAAAGTGAATTAGCTATACATATACATATATCCCCATATCCCTTCCCTCTTGCGTCTCCATCCCACCCTCCCTATCCCACCCCTCTAGGTGGTCACAAAGCACCGAGCTGATCTCCCTGTGCTATTCGGCTGCTTCTCACTAGATATCTATTTTACATTTGGTAGTTTATATATGTCCATTCCATTCTCTCACTTCGTCCCAACTTACCCTTCTCCCTCCCCATGTCCTCAAGTCCATTCTCTACGTCTGCTTCTTTATTCCTGTCCTGCCCCTAGGTTCTTCATAAACATTTCTTTTCAGATTCCATATATATGTGTTAACATATGATATTTGTTTTTCTCTTTCTGACTTACTTCACTCTGTATGACAGACTCTAGGTCCATCCACCTCACTACAAATAACTCAATTTCATTTCTTTTTATGGCTGAGTAATATTCCATTGTATATATGTGTCACATCTTCTTTATCCATTCATCTGTTGATGGACACTTAGGTTGCTTCCATGTCCTGGCTATTGTAAATAGAGCTGCAACGAACATTATGGTACATGACTGTTTTTGAATTACGCTTTTCTCAGGGTATATGCCCAATAATGAGACTCCTGGTTTGTAATGAGCAGAAGACCTGAATAGACATTTCTCCTCAGAAGATATACAGATTGCCAACAAACACATAAAAGAATGCTCAACATCATCAATCATTAGAGAAATGCAAATCAGAACTACAGTGAGGTATCACCTCACACCAGTCAGAGTGGCCATCATCAAAAATTCTACAAATGATAAATGCTGGAGAGGGTGTGGAGAAAAGGAAACCCTCTTGCACTGTTGGTGGGAATGTAAATTGATACAGCCACTATGGAGAACAGTACGGAGGTTCCTTAAAAAAACTAAGAAAAGCTATTGGGATTTTTAGCTTGTGAACTTTGAGTGACATAATACACTTTAGAATGGCATGTGAAGGATTTACAGAATGATGTGGGTAATGAGGTTATGGAAGTATAGATTATTATTTTAAGAATTTTGAAATGAAGGAATTGAAAAGGGCCTTGCAGCTTGAGAGCTATCAGGATTTAGGGACTTTTTTGGTTTTGTTTTCTTTTTTTTTTCTGTGAGTGGGAACAGCTTGAATTTGTTTTTATAATGAAGGGAAGAGATTTGGTGTCAAGTGGGAGATTGAAAACAAATGAAGGAAAAGACTGAAGAGAGAGAGATGAAAAATAAGAAATGTAAAACATTTAAAAAGAAGACAAAGGAGAAATCTAGGGCTTTAGAAAGAAAAAGACCAAATGTTTTCTCTGAAACAGGAAGAAAAAAATGTTATGTATAAATATAGATAAATTTTGAAGTCAAGAAGAGAGACATTGAGGAAGCTCATGCAGTGATGCTTCCAATACAGATTAGATCCTGGTCCTGTTTGATAATATTAATTCAAGGAAAACTAATAATACAATTAAACATCAAGAGAATATAAATTGAACATGTTCCATAGAAGTTTTAACTATATTAACAATTTTCTATTTAATAGGTAAAGTTAAATTTAACAGCTGTAATTATAATGACTAGAATTGTATTCAATATAGTTCTCAATACTAAGGTACATTTAATATTTATTTGCAAAAAAATGCCTTCAACCAAGAAAATAAAGAATAAAACAAAACTCCAGAATATATTTTTAATTGAAGTATAGTTGATTTACAATATTGTGTTAGTATCATGTGTACAGCAAAGTGATTCAGTTAAATATATTTTTTTCAGGTTATTTCCATTATAGGTTATTGCAAGATATTGAATATATTGGGTTGGCCCAAATGTTATTTTGGGCCAACCCATAGTTCCTTATGTTATATAGTAAATCCTTGTTGCTCATCTATTTTATATGTAGTAGTTTGTATCTGTTAATCCCATACTCCTAATTTAGCACCCCCACACCTCTACCCTTTGGTAATCATAAGTTTGTTTTCTATGTATGTGAGTCTGTTTCTGTTTCGTAGATAGATTCATTTGCATTATTTTTTAGATTCCACATATGTGATGTCGTATAATATATGTCTTTCTCTGTCTGAATGACTTCACTCAGTATGATATTCTCTAGGTCACTCCATGTTGCTACAAGTGGCAATATTTCATTCTTTTTTATGGTTGAGTAATATTCCATTACACACACACACACACACACACACACACACACACACACACACATATATATGCCACATCTTCTTCATCTAGTCCTCTAATGATGGACACTTCAGTTGCTTCCATGTCTTGCTGCAATGAACATTGGGGTGCATGTATCCTTTTGAACCATGGTTTTCTCTGGATATATGCCCAGGAGTGGGATTCCAGGATTACTTGTAGCTCTATTTTTAGTTGTTTTTTTGTTTTGTTTTTTCATTGGAAGTATAGTTGCTTTACACTGCTGTGTCAGTTTCTGCTGTACAGCAAAATGAATCAGCCATACATATATTTATATCCCCTCTTTTTTGGATTTCCTTCCCATTTAGGTCACCACAGAACATCAAGTAGAGTTCCCTGTGCTATATAGTATGTTCTCATTAGTTATCTGTTTTACACATAATAGTGCATATAGGTCAATCTCAATCTCCCAATTTGTCTCACCTCCCCCCTTCCACCCTTAGTAACCATAAGTTTGTTTTCTACATCTGTGACTCTATTTCTGTTTTGCAGATAAGTTCTTGTGTACCATTTGAGCTATTATACAATACTTGTTTTTCTCCATTTTATACATAGTAGTGTATATATGTCAATCCCAGTTTCCCAATTCATCCCATGCCCCCTTTCCCCCTTGGTATCCATATGTTTGTTCTCTGTTTGTATCTCTATTTCTGCTTTGCAAATAAGATCATCTGTAACATTTTTCTAGATTCCACACATATGTGTTAATATACAATATTTTTTTTTCTCTTTCTGACTTACTTCACTCTGTATGACAGCCTCTAGGTCCATCACGTCTCTGAAAATGACACAATTTTGTTCCTTTTTATGGCTGAGTAATATTCCATTGTATATATGTACCACATCCTCTTTATCCATTCCTCTCTTGATGGACATTTCAGTTGTTTCCATGTCCTGGCTATTGTAAATAGTGCTGCAGTTAACATTGTGGTTCATGTATCTTTTTGAATTACAGTTTTCTCCAGATATATGCCTAGGAGTGGGTTTGATGGATCATATGGTAGCTCTATTTTTAGTTTTTAAGGAATCTCCATACTGTTCTCCATAGTGGCTGTACCAACTTACATTCCCACCAACAGTGTAGGAGGGTTCCCATTTCTCCACACCATCTCCAGCATTTATTGTTTGTGGATTTTTTGATGATGACATTCTGACCAGTGTGAGATAATACCTCTTTGTAGTTTTGATTTGCATTTCTCTAATAATTGGTGATGTTGAGCATCTTCTCATGTACTTTTTGGCCATCTGTATGTCTTCTTTGGAGAAATGTCTATTTAGATCTTCCCCCAATTTTTTGATTGGGTTGTTTTGTTGATATTAAGCTTCATGAGCTGTTTGTATACTTTGGAGATTAATCCCTTGTCAGTTGCTTTATTTGCAAATATTTTCTCTCATTTTGAGGGTTCTCTTAACAATTTTTGACATTGGTTCTCTTAGATGATGTAATATATCCCTATTGAAAAAGTAATAACTTGCCAAAGAGTTATTGTTATCCTGTTGTACATTCATTTCTTAGGTATAACAGAGGGTCCAGACAGCATGTTCCTTTTCTCTCATGAGATTTTTTAACAGCTTTATTGAGGTATAATTGACACATGAACTATGTATATATTTAACACATACAACTTGATGTTTCGATATGTATACATTGTGAATGATCACCACAATCAATCAAATTAATATATCCATGAACTCTACATGTTTACAGTTTTTGTTTGTATTAGTGAATGTGTATGTGTGTGGGATGAATAAAAAGACTTAATATAAGATCTACCTTCTTAGTAAATTTCAAGTATACAATATGGTATTGTTAACTATATTCTCCAAGCTTTACATTAGAACATATTCACCTTGAATAACTGACATTTTGCTGAGGTTCGTCAAAGGACACATAGTTGCATAGAATTTTTTAAAAATAAATATATTTATTTATTTTTGGCTGTGTTGGGTCTTCGTTGTTGCCTGTGGGTTTTCTCTAGTTGCAGCAAACACAGGCTACTCTTCGTTGCAGTGCACGGGCTTCTCATTGCAGTGTCTTCTCTTTGTTGTGGAGTATGGGCTCTAGGTGCGCAGGCTTCAGTAGTTGTGGCTCACGGGCTCTAGAGTGCAGGCTCAGTAGTTATGGCACACAGGCTTATTTGCTCTGTGGCATGTGAGATCTTCCCGGACAAGGGATCGAACCTGTGTCCCTTGCATTAGTAGGCGGATTCTTAACCACTGCGCCACCAGGGAAGTCCCTGCACAGGATTTTTGATCAAAATTTTTTGATAACTCTGATACCTAGAGCTGCTTTTGAAGCAATGGATTGATAATCCTTTATGCCAATGGCAGATAAAATTATCAGCTTATAAGTGTGAACATATTTTTAAATTCAACAATGTGATTTTCTTCTTCTGTATTCTTTTTTCCAAATATCTTTATATATTTACATTAATATATCCAAAAATGTGTGATTATGGCATGAATTATATACTCTTTGACTAAGAGTTTGGAGTTTAAAATAAAATATCTCTAGGGATCTCAGAAGGACACTTTTGTTGTACTTACTGTGCACCATTGTGTGATGTTCATCTTATGGAACTCAAATTTTATGTTCTGTTTCAGAATATTTGGTCATGGCAAACCTTTGAAAGGTGTGCTTATTATATATTTCAAGACCTGTGTTGGATATTCAGATTCCTCTTTATGGACAGAACCAAATACAATGTGCAAATGCAAACACTTCTACCACTCCATTTTTTTCCTCTATGAAATAAATAAGTAGATGTGAAATCATTTCTCCTAGCTCTTCAAAAACACCCATTTTGTCTAGAACTCATTTAGTAATTATACTCTATTATCTAGATAATATGCTTTTAATAATAAAGAATCTAGTTCTAGGCATAAAACCGTGACATCATTATGTGTGAAATTTCTTGAGAGGAACAAAAACAGAATTGATGCTCAAACAGTGTTCCTGAAAACTGTAAATAAAGTAAGGTATGTTAAAGACCTAGACTCTTATTCATTTAAATAGAAGTACCAGAGTCATGCTGACATTATGGAGTGCTGCTGCTAAATGCTGGTACATTTGCATACAATACCTGAGTCATTAGAAGTCTCCAAACTTTTGTTCAAGCAGGATGAGAGCAATGTACTGTACATAACTAGGTTTTGTACCGCAGTGCAAAATAATCTTTCTATAAAAAGGTAATCACAAAAAATTACTCTGTTGGAAAGACCTTTTTGATTGCAGAGAAGTAATAGAATAAATTGTGATAAAAGAAAAACTGCTGTGTATATTTCAAATTACATAGAGAGGAAAGAAAAGATGTTCTTTTGGCTTCATACCACCCAAAGAGGGCTTTTATAAATAAATTTCATGTACTTCAAAAGTTAACAGTTTCTGTTAACAGGCCACCTTTGACTGCCATTTCGAGTTATAAGCTACTTCATAATATTAATCTGAATTAAAATGTGTTTCATTTTCTAATCAGTAATTAATTTTTAAATTTACATACCAAATGCATATCTAAAGCTCCTACATACCCAAATGTTCTAAAGTACAACTGATTTACCAAAACGATAATCTCTACCTCTACCACCAGCATAAATTTCAAGTTATTTACATTTGCTTTTATGTAGAATATTTACCTCAAATTAGGTTAATTTCCTTGATGATCTGTGATGGCGTTTGTTTCCCTAAAGTTATCTAAGAAAATAGAAAGCTGATTCATAAAAAAACTTAGTGAGGGGCTTCCCTGGTGGCACAGTGGTTGAGAGTCCGCCTGCCAATGCAGGGGACATGGGTTCGTGCCCCGGTCCTGGAGGATCCCACATGCCGCGGAACGGCTGGGCCCATGAGCCATGGCCGCTGAGCCTGCGCGTCCAGAGCTTGTGCTCCGCAACGGGAGAGGCCACAGCAGTGAGAGGCCCGCGTACTGGAAAAAAAAAAAAAAAAAAAAAAACTTAGTGAGGTCCCAATAATAACAGGCCATCCTGATTGAAAGGTATCCTAATCGATAAAAATTAGCCATTTTGAATCTATGAACTCAGCTCTAATATCTTTGCATCTGAATTATTTAAACAAAACTTTGAAGACTATTTTGTGAGAAAGTCCTAGAATCTTATCACTTGAACCTGTGTCACTAAATTCTTATTTTGAACCAGAGCAAAAAAGAATGCTATTAACTTTCAAGTACCTACTTGCTCTCACATCTGCTGTCAGCACTTCTGAGTATTCTCTAGGCTTTCAATCACATGATCCTTAATTGTCATCTTACTTGGTAAGTTAATAAAGTTTGGCTTATATCTTAATTGTGGAAGAAGCTCCTAATTTAGCTTGTGATATCAAGAACTTACTGGGTAGCAGATGTGAGCTATATTTGGCTCAACTCAATCTGCTTGAATTACAAGCTCAGCAAGAACAATGAGTGGTGGTAAGGAAAAGTTGTTATGCATTCACAGTATAGAGTAATGGTTAAAGAGCAAAAACTCTGGAGTCACATTGCTTTGGTTCAAATCCCAGGTCCACCACTTAATAGCTGTGGGATCTTGAAAATGTAAGTAGTATTTGATGTGTATTGCTTTCATCATCTATAAAATGGGATCAATCACAAAGCCTTACTTATAATATTAATATGAGGAGTAATGAAAATATTTTATGTCAAATGTTTGTTATAGAATCTGTCAGATAATAAGACTTCAGTATTTGAACTTTTAGGTTTTAGTATTCATTAGACTATTGAATATGTTCAAACTTTGTAATTATATTGAGTATGTCACTGCATTCTTGCTGGTTTTGTCATTTCCTCTAGTAACTGATCTTAAGGTCTCTTTGAAACAACTTCTCAAGTGAAGTAGAGGCATGTGTGTAGAGCAGTTAATTTTATGGAGAGATTACTTGCAATAAAGATTTTGACTCTGCATCCTAGAACCATGGAAGGGTGTTTCACTGTTCATTGGGTGATTAGGCTGTGCCACAAGATAGAGTTTAAAAGGAGTGCAGCCAAGGTTAAAAGATTATTTTATTTAGACTATAAATAATATAGTGCCAACCAAGAAAGAGACCAAAGCATGAATCGAGGTCACTGAGAACAGACAACATGCACACCAGTCTCAAGTTGTACATGTTAACTTAGAGCAAGAGGAGAGAGTGCACAAGATCCAGCCCTTTGCAATGCATTGGTCTCTCATGGCCAGCAGAACCACTCAACAGCCAACATGGGCAGTGTACCTACGTACATCCTGCATTGTGCTGCAATAGAAAGACCCTGTTCCCTCCACACTGGGAACAGATATAGCAGTGGGGTTGGCCAAGTGCCACATGATGTATACTTAAGCAGAACAAAGTAGTATACATCAATCCCTTAACAGAGAAATAAATTCCCAAACAATAAGATGTGCCCAGCACAGGCTGTGAGGGCTCTTTATCTCTTTGCAAGGAAATGTTTTAGGCCCCAGACTGCTCTTATATGATCATGAAAAGGCTGACAAGCTGAAATGATCGTCTTTCCCAACAGAGGGCTTTTTTTAAAAAATGGGAAATATTATACTATGTTTGTTCGTTGAAAGGGGATGATTGTAGGCATGAAGTTTTGGGGCAGGAGAGGGTAAGATTCAGGGAACAAGTAGAGTCTTTCACTTATGACAGGGACAAGGCAGAATATATGGGTCTAGGGGAAGATAAGATGGTCAATACAGGGAATATGAGGAAAATCACTTCTGTTAGTACTATGCAGTGAAAAAGAAGCAAGGACTTTAATCAAGAATAAGAAGAGGGAAAAGGTATTAGATGTTTAAGGAGAAATAAGAAAGTGATATACAGTCACCTCAGAGAGTTGAGAAAAATAATTGACAAAAGAATTGAGTATGATTGCTAGACTGCACTAAGAAGCTGCTTGAGCTTTGTGTTCACAAATTTAAGGTAAAAGTGATCAGCATGATTGGATATTTTCCTCTTTTATATTTAGCTCCCCAAGCTTGGTACAGAGAAGGAAGACAGTTGATTTTAGCTATATTAGTGTGTTAGAGGCATAGAAGCTCAAGGTAGTTCAGGATGTAGGTAAGAGAGTAATTATAATAATGATCCATGGAATCCAAGATGGAAGGTAAATTACTTTTCTATTTGGATTTCAGGTGCATGTCTTTTAAAATTCAGGTTAAAACTATTGTTAAGGTAGCTGTTATTATGTGTGTATAACTTTGGACAAGTTAATTAAATTCTCTGAACCTCAGTTTCTTCATCCAAAAAAGTGAGGAAAAAATAAATTGTTCTAGGTTTTTCAAGCAGAAAGAGATTTACACAGTGAACTAAACATACAAAACTGTAGGGCTGTCTAGAAGAGCAAATATCGGGGAGTTCCTCTAGCTTTCCTGTGTCATTGAGGAACATTGGGTCAGAAATATGTTCTGCAATTCAGAAGAGATCGGGAAACTCCAGTAAACCACTACTGATGGAGCTTGCCCATAACTATGGGACAACTGAGAGGAAAAATCTCATGTTAATTATATTCCAAGACTGTGCAAATTCACAGGGAAAATTGGAAAATATACATGGAAGACAGAAGATTGAGGAGAGGATAGAAGGAGTAAAGTTGATGAGCTGTAGCAGATATTTTGGGGAGCAGGAGACCAAGATGCAATAAGGCACACTGATAAATGGGCTGCCCTCTTCTCATACCTCAAATTCTGGGAATTAGTCTCTTTCTTGTTGTTATTGACTTCTCTCTCCCTCTCACCCTTTATATCTAAACAGTTTCTTAAGCATGTTCCTCTTTCTCAAAATTAAGTTCAACAAATTGTTATGTAATATTTACTGATCATTCAGCTATTCAATAATTTACTCTTTCATGTAACAAATATTTATTGAGCACTTAATATGTGCCAGACACTCAGAGCAAAATGCTTGTCTTTGCCCTCATGTGCAAATGAGTATACTAGTGTTGTGTTTGAGAACACCAGTTGTGTATTAGAACACGTTGAATGGCAATTGACAATACATGTATGCATAATCAAGGCTCTGGGAAATGTTGGATCACTTAATCTAGCATTTTCCAAATATGCTAGACCACGTGCTAGGACCACGGAATCCTCTTTCTTTGACTGAAACACCTATAAACATCCCATAGAATATTGCATCCCTCTCTTTAGTATAAAACCTAATTAATTAGTTTAGCATACTAAGCCTATTAGTCTAGTCCAAGCTATTCATATCATTGATTTCTTTGCCACTCCTCTCCACAAACCATACACATTGGTTAGAGTTCTCAACTACTCAAGATCCACCCCTCTCCAGAACACAATATTCTTGTCTCTACACCGTAGTGATTCTCAAAAGGATATGGGCTGAGAATCTAATGATATGAATCTCTGGGTATTAGTGTCTTTTATCCATCATTAAACTGATATACTTCTTATCTGTGGATCTGAGAAATGCTGAGTATAAAGAACAATGTCACAGTGTATTTTACCTGGGAATATTCTGTACATATCAGCACCATGCTCTTTTTTCTTTTCTTTTCTTTTTTTTTTGTGGTACATGGGCCTCTTATTGTTGTGGCCTCTCCTGTTGCGGAGTACAGGCTCTGGACGCACAGGCTTAGCGGCCATGGCTCACGGGCCCAGCCGCTCCGCAGCATGTGGAATCCTCCCGGAACGGGGCACAAACCCGTGTCCCCTGCATCGGCAGGCGGACTCTCAACCACTGCACCACCAGGGAAGCCCCATGCCCTTTTTTCAATGTCCGATGTCCTTTTGTCTTTTCCTTTTGAAGGACCAATAATTCATTTCATGTTGCTTTCAGTTAACTATACATTTCAGCAAGAAAATTCTAGAGAAAACTTTCATATCCAGTTCACTCTACTCTGATCATCCATATTTGAGTCATCTAAGTTCTGTATATCTCAATCTTTCCATCTGTGAAAAGGCGAGAAGAGTACTGAATATATATCATTAGCTATTTTTGACAAAAGTAATGTGTTTGAATATCGAATGCCTGAAATGAATATATATGCAGCACTATTCACCTTTCTCATTCTGATTTTGTACCACTAATTAAGATCATATATATGAAATCTCTTTTTAAAACTGTAAAGCATAGTATACAAATACAAATTCAAATATAAGGTATCATAAAAGAACAATATGGTATTTGCATCTTTGCTAAGTACCTTATGTACATTATCTCATTTAAAGTTCTTAGCAAAGTTGTATGCAATTAAGTGTATGGACACTGCACTCAATGAATGTAATGACTCTAAATAATAATAATTGCTATATACAAAATATATTATCATATATGAAATATGCTTAGTTTCAAGCAGGTGTTCTAGAAATGATAGAATTTTTCAAGTGGTTAGGGAAACCTAAATATAGGTAGAACATACTTTGAACTATCTTGCCCTAAGTATAAATGGATATATAGTTTTAATATGTTGTCATATAAACCCTAAGATAGTAACATCTTTAGAAATTTAGTGACTAGAAAAATAAAACCACTTTCCTGACTTAAATGATTATATGGTTTGTCTCTGACTATGTTTAAATGTAGACAAAATATACCTACTGTTTCTTATTTCAGTAAGTTAAGGGTAAATCAGTGCAGCCCAAAGTGGACTGCATCTTGATTGACACCCAAAGAAATCCCATAATCTGCATACTTAGACTTGTTTGTTTGTATTTTAAGGCGTATAGACTTTCAAATACGAATTGAGTGTCACTGGAAGATATTCCATAGCAATGATAGCCAGTTTATTGAGGAAATAAAACTACAAATATGATACAAAGCATTATTTAGATATTATTTAACATATGTATATTAGTATATGTATGTTTATAATGCAAGTGTGTATACATATACCTCTGTTTTTTTATTGATTTGCTGTAATTTATACACACACACACACACACACACACACACACACACATACACACACACACATATGCAGCATAAGAAGAAAGAACACAGGGCAGGAAGATGAGACATTTCATTAGTCAAATGAGGGAGCTGAAGATTTCTGAGCCCCTTTCTAGTCCTTGATTTGAAAATGATAATAATAATGACAATGATAATAATAATAGCACCACTTATAAGTATTTACTGCATCTCAGGATTTTCATATTTTATCACTTCACAATAACCTTGCATATTTGATATTATTTATCCCTCTTATGCAGATGACAAAAATCGAAGCTCAGAGAGGCTTAGTAATTTGCCTAAATCCACACAACCAGTAAATAGGGGAACCAAATGAGGTTTTTTATGTTGTGCTTTTTAATGACATAATATTTTTATATTGAGATATAATTTACATAACACAAAGTTGACCCCTTTAAAGTGTACAATTTTAAGTAGTTTTTTAGTATTTTCACAAAATTGTGCATCCATCACCACTATCAATTTCCAGAACATTTACATAGAAATCACTTTCCATTCCCTCCTCCTCTCTCTCAGTCCCTGGCAACCACAAATCTACTTTCTTTCTCTGTAGCTTTGCCTATTCTGGACATTTCATATAAACAACAGCAAACAATATGAGACTTTTTTGTGCCTGGATTCTCTCACTTAGTATAATGTTCTCAAGGTTCATTCATGTTATAGCATGTATCAGTAGTTCATTACTTTTTAACATCATTGATATTCCATTACATGGATATTCCATATTTTTTATTCATTCATCAGTTTATGGACGTTCAGTTTTATCTACTTTTTTATTATTATGAATAATGCTGCTATGAATATCCAAGTACAAGTTTTTATGTTAACTTATATCTTCAGTTCTTGTGGATATATACTTAGGAGTTAAATTGCTTGGTCATACTGTAATTCTATGCTTAACTTTTTGAAGAACTGACAAGTTGTTTGCGAAAGCCCAGCTGAGTTTTTAAAACAATTTAATACTTAAGAAGTAGCACTATAAAGTCGTGTCCAAAATGCATAGCAACAAGATGAAAAAAAGAAAAACCTACAGTTCTCCCTTTTCATGAGTGAAAATGCCCAAGGGTAGCTCAATGAACTAAATGATAAATGATTATTCTACTCACTAGTATAAATATTGACCAAACAGCCCTAGGGTTTTGAGCATTCAAAGTTGTGCAAGAAAGGAGAAACCTCTCTAGTGAAGATCTGTTTATTTTCCTAATTACACTTTTTTTTGTTTTTGTTTTGCACTTTTAATGTAAATGTGCATGCTATCTTAAATGATTATACATGTAGTATTAAAAATCTGCATTAACTCAATTACTGATTACTCTCTATAATTAAAACTGTGTGTTTGAAAAGCCAGCATTACTTTGCAACTTTCATGAATGGAAAATCTATATTCTGTTATTTACTTGTACAAAATCAAAGAAAGAAAAGTCATTGTAAAAGGAATTTATAACTGAGTGGTCTGTGGATGTTAGCAGTACTCTTCTGTAGTTTTGTGAGTGTGCAGTTTATTGCTTCTGAACAGAGCACATATTTTCTCTATAAGTCATTTTGTTTAATGTTATTTCTCTTAAAATTTGCCAATTGAAAGCATTAATATCTACAATAACCTCTATTTCTTCTCTCTGTGCTTTTATTAATTGGACCCACCAAGATGTTAAAGAACTGGTAGTTAAGTGACTAACCGAAGATGCCAAAACTAATAAGCTGGATGAAGGACTTGAACTTATTACTCTATATCGAGATGTGGACCTGTATGCTTTTAAAAATTTGTTTATTTTATAACTTTTTTAGGAGGGTGGTTTAGAGTGGTGATTGGGAACAATAACCAGAAGAAAAGCAAAATCTTTCATGCTTTCAGTACTGGAATGTCAAAGACAGAAAGAATAGGTCTTATGGTACCTAAAATAACTCTGGGAAATGAAAGTAAGCTTAGGGTTGAAGTCTCCTCATTTGGAGGATATAGAGAATGTGAGCTTTGAATGGATTTGGGGATTTTTTTCTCTTTTCTAGTTGTTTTAAACCAAATTGAAAATATTAATATGCTATGCACTGTGATTACTATGGTTTACCATATATGCTCATGTGTGATTGAACTGAAAAATGTATATGCAAGAAAAAGAAAGTGGATGAATTAATATTAGGTATAACATTAAAGAGAAGGATGTCAAAATACACAGTTGAATGAACTACTGAAGAAAAGGAAACTAATTTATCCCAACATTCAAAACACTCCTGGATCTGATAATCTACCCTCAAGGGTTGATGAGAACAATTTCAAGTTAACCATGAATAACAAATAGAACTCCATGAAGTATTGGTAAGTACATAGGGCGATCTCAAAGACTGACATTTTTAGAGCCTTCCTTTATCAGAGCTCAGTTGATGAAAGGGGGACTTTTACAGTGATACTATCTCATCAGATAGTGTCATTGCATGGCATAGGCAAGCTACCCCAAGTGTTTTTTACTGCAGTGTTACAATAAGGTGTTCCTTAACATCGAAAACCAACAGGCTATTACTTATTAGGTTTTTCTGTAAAAAAGATGGAAGGTATGAACTTGATTCAATTTTAGTGAAACCATTTCCTTGGTATATTTTCTCATTACTTTTTAGGGACCATGTGAATAGATTGTAAGCTCCAATGAGAGTAGTGTTTTTGTTTCATCCTCTTTTACTGACTGCTAGATTTCCAGCACCTACAGCAGAGTCTGACACATAGAAGGTATTCAATAAATATTTTTTGAATAAATGATTTTATGGCTAATTAAACAAAATTATTAAGAATTAGTTTTACTCTGAAATATCTGTAGAATCACTAATTGAAAATTGAGATTCCTGTCAGGATAAAAATGCTGTACATTTTTCTAAATTGTGACTAAGGTAAACTTAGCTAGAATTATGTCAAAGATATTTACTTTTATAAATGAATTAGGCAGCAATTGAGGCAACATCTAAACACAAAAATACATTTCTACTCCAGGATGAAAAAAAACACCCAATCAAAAAATGGACAGAAGACCTAAATAGACATTTCTCCAAAGAAGACATACAGATGGCCAAGAGGCACATGAAAAGATGTTCAACATTGCTAATTATTAGTGAAATGCAAATCAAAACTACAATGAGGTATCACCTCACACCAGTCAGAATGGCCACCATCAAAAAGTCTACAAACAGTAAATGCTGGAGAGTGTGTGGAGAAAAGGGAACCCTCTTGCACTGTTGATGGGAATGTAAATGGGTACAGCCACTATGGAGAACAGTATGGAGGTTCCTTAAAAAACTAAAAATAGAGCTACCATATGACTCTGCATTTCCACTCCTGGGCATATATCAAGAGAAAAACGTAATTCAAAAAGATTCATGCACCCCAAAGCTCATTGCAACATTGTTTATGATAGCCAAGACATGGAAGCAACCTAAATGTCCATCGACAGAGGAATGGATAAAGAAGAAGTGGTACATATATACAATGGAATATTAGCCATTAAAAAGAATGAAATAATGCCATTTTCAGCAACATGGATGGACCTAGAGATTGTCATACTGAGTGAAGAAATCAGGCAGAGAAAGAGAAACAGCGTATGATATCCCTTATATGCAGAATCTAAAAAGAAATGATACAAATGAACTTATTTACCAAACAGAAACAGACTCACAGACTTAGAGAATGAACTTATGGTTACTGGGGGGAGGGGACAGTTAGGGAATTTGGGATCGACATGTACACACTGCTATATTTAAAATGGATAATCAACAAGGACCTACTGTATAGCACAGGGAACTCTGCTCAATGTTATGTGCAGCCTGGATGGGAGAGGAGTTTGGGGGAGAATGGATACATGCATATGTATGGCTGAGTCACTTTGCTGTGCACCTGAAACTATCACAACTTTGTTAATTGGCTATACTTCAATATAAAATAAAAAGTTAAAAAAAATCTCAAGATGGATTAATGAGAGTAAAAAGCACGGTTGTTATCAAGGCCTATATTATTTGCAGGATTTTACTTTTTGCATTTATGTTAAACACTCATTGTTTATTTGTTTTTGGACTGTACCTCTGAGAACAAATACCTATTATCTGTGTGGGTTTCTTGTATTTTGGGTTTCCTTTGTACATTTGGCTATTCCTCCCTATTCTGCCTCTCTTTTCCCAACATGGACAGCTTAGATGATTTCCATATACTGTTGATTTTCCAAAGAATGCTACATTAATACATTATTAGGGACTTTATTATCACAGAGGGGTTCCCATTATTTGGGGAAATGAGGTTTTTCATTTATAAGAGTGATTTTTGTGTTATAAGGCTGTTTTAGACTGTTTGAACTACTATAACAAAATACCACAGATTGGATAGTTTGTAAATAACAGAAATGTATTTCTCACAGTTCTGGTGGCTGGGATTCCATGATCAAAGCCCCAGCATGGTTAAGTTCTCTGGTGAGGGCCCTCTTCCTGATTCATAGCTGATGCCTTCTGACTTTGTCCTCCCATGATGGAAAAGGCTAGGGAGTTCTGAGGGATCTCTTTTATAAGAGTATTAGTCCCATTTGTGGAGGCTCCATCCTCATGACCAAATCACCTCCCAAAGGATCCACCAATTAATACCATCACCTTTGGGGGTTGGGATTTCAACATATGCATTTGGAGAGCATACAAACATTCAGTTAATATGAAACTTTATTTTTTAGAGCAGCTTTAGGTTCCCAGAAAACTTGAGAGGAAGGCACAGAAATTTCCCCTATATTCTTGCCCCATGCATAGCCTCCCCCATTATTAACATCCCTCACCAGAGAGGTATGTTTATTACTATTGATGAGCCCACCCACATTGATGCAACATGGTTATCAAAAGTCCATAGTTTACCTTAGGGTTCACTCTTACTGTTGTACATCCTAAAGGTTTGGACAAAGTTATAATGACATGTATCTATCATTATAGTATCATATAGAATATTTTCACTGTTCTAAAAATCTTCTATGCTCTACCTGATCATCCATCTTCCCCTACCATCCTTGGTAAACACTGATCTTTTTACTGTTTCCATAGTTTTGCCTTTTCCAGAATGCTATATAGTTGGAATTATGCTGTATGTAGCCTTTTCAGATGGGCTTCTTTCACTTAGTAATAGACATTTAGGTTTTTTCATGTCTTTTCATAGCTTGATTGATCATTTCTAGTTAGTGCTGAGTAATATTCCATTGTCTGGATGTACCACAGTTTATTTTTCCATTCACCCACTGAAGGACATCTTGGTTGTTTGCAAGTTTGGAAATTAGGAATAAAGCTGCCATAGACATCCATGTGCCGGTTTTTGTGTTGAAATAAGTTTTCAACTCCTTTGAGTAAATATCAGGGAGCATAATTGCTGGATCTTATGGTAGGAGTATGTTTAGTTTTATAAGAAACTTCCAAACTGTCTTCCAAAGTGGCTGTACCATTTTGCATTCCCACCAGCAATAAATAAGAGTTCCTGTTGCTCCACATCCTTGCCAACATTTGGTATTGTCAGTGCTCCAGATTTTGGCCATTGTAAGAAGTGTGTAATTGTATTACTTTGTTTTTTTCTTTGGTTTTTTTTTTTTTTTTTTTTTTTTTTTTTTTTTTTTTTCAGTACGCGGGCCTCTCACTGTTGTGGCCTCTCCCATTGCGGAGCACAGGCTCCGAACGCGCAGGATCAGTGGCCATGGCTCACGGGCACTGCCGCTCTGCGGCATGTGGGATCTTCCCGGACCGGGGCACGAACCCATGTCCCCTGTATCGGCAGGCGGACTCCCAACCACTGCGCCACCAGGGAAGCCCTTACTTTGTTTTAATTTGCATTTCTCCAATGACATGTGATGTGGAGCATCTTTTCATATGCTTATTAGCCATTTTTATATCTTCTTTAGTGTGGTGTCTGTTAAGGTCTATGGCTCATTTTTTAATTGAGTTGTTTGTTTTCATATTGTTGTGGTTTAAGTGTTCTTTGTATATTTTACATAACAGCTCTTTATCAGATGCGTCTTTTGCAAATATTTTCTCCCAGTCTGTGATTTGTCTTCTCATTCTATTTTCTCTTGCAGAGAAGAGGTTTTTAATTGTAATAAAGTCTATCTTATCAATGATTTCTTTCGTGGATCATTCTTTTGGTGTTGTATCTGAAAATTCATTGCCTGACCCAAGGTGGTTCAGATTTTCTCCTATGTTATCTTTTAGGAGTTTTATAGTTTTGTATTTTATATTTAGGTCTGAAAGACTATGTTTTATATAACTAGTTTATTTTGGAATAATTTTAGACTCATAGAAAAGTACAAAAATAGTAGAGTTTCCTGTACCTCCCTTAACTAATTTTCCTCATTGTTAACTTCTCACATCACCATGGTACATTTGTCAAAACTAAGAAATTAACATTGGTTCATTACTATTAACTAAAGCCTATGATATTTTAATAACTCTGTGCAACTTATTTGATAAATAGAAAATGATTTTGAAGATAGACTCTTTAAAGCCAAATAATAAAAACTCAGTTGATAAGACATTTTTGCATATATTTTCAATGGATACAAATCCTTTTAAACAAATTAAATGGAACTCTCCAGCTTTATATATCAAGATTACTATGGGAAACACAAGCAGACTTATTGTTAATATTCAAAGTATATGAATTCTGTGGGATACTCATTTTACTTTCCTTTGAGTTGCCTTATAGTTGGCAGCATTTTTATATTTGAATTTAATTGCAACATTCTGTTTTTTCCTTATAATTTTAGGAGTTCAAGGATGAATCTGCTGATTTTGTTCCTATTTGTGTTTAAGTACTAAGCTAGGAATCCCATCTCTGCTTAGTAGCTGTCAACTACAAATTGGTACTTGCCATTTACCTCTATGAGGGTTAAATCATGTGCTGCTGCAGCTGCTGACTTTCAACACACCTTGAAAAGAGCTCAGGGTGGAGAGCAGAAATGAGGCACTCTGTGCTCTGGAAAAACTGGCAGAGCAGGTCTTCAGATAGATATTTTCAGGAGACAATTTTATGAGCCCAGTTCTTGTATCTCCTCATATCTAGAAAAACACTAAAATCCTTCATGGTAACGTCTGCTCCTTGTGACTAGCAGTAACCTTCTGCAAAAAATATGTGATTGATTGCATGTATTCCCCCTTCACCAAAATCACATATATACTGACCTCTCCCCCCCCCCACCTCTTTGGAGCACTTTCTTAGAGCTATCTGGGATTCTGTATCCCGGGCTATAGTCCTCATTTTTCCCCCAATAAAGCTTAACTCACAAGTATTATGTTGTGCTTTTTTTTTTAAGTCATTAAACTTGTCCAATAGCCATTGAACTTGTCCTCAGAGCTATGACTGGACTATGATGATATAATAATTAAAACCTGAAGTTTGCAAGCTGCTTTAGGAAGGATTATAATATTCTTTGCTTTTTCCACCAGCTGAAGTGATTTATTTTTGTATAGTGAAAAGATAGGTTTCTAGAATAAAGCAAAGACATTTGAGAAAAATAACAATATCTATTATATCTGCAATTAAAAATGTCTACCAGAGCAGGCATAATTATTATTATTTTTTGGCTGGGTTGAGTCTTCATTGCTGCACACAGGCTTTCTCTAGCTATGGTGAGCCAGGGATACCCTTCATTGTGGTGCGTGTGCTTCTCATTGTGGTGGCTTCTCTTGCTGTGGAGCACAGGCTCTAGGCGTGCAGGCTTCAGTAGTTGAGGTGAGTGGGCTCAGTAGTTGTGGCACACAGGCTTAGTTGCTCTTTTGCATTGTGGGATCTTCCCAGCCCAGGGATTGGACCCATTTCCCCTGCATTGGCAGGTGGATTCTCAAACACTGCACCAACAGGGAAGTCCTGGAGCAGGTATGAATTTAAGTAAACAAGTTGTTTGCTCTGATATTTAATGTACATTGGAATTCTTTTAGAATATGTAATGTCATCATATCATTTGGAGACTTGGGAACCAAATTTCTCATTGGATTCTGGTTATTCAGTAAGTACCTCCCTTAAAAATATTAGTGTATTTGCTCTTATAAACTGTAATTTTTCAGTTGTAATTTTTTGTATTTCTGGTTATTAAATATACTGTAATGCTATATATAGAAATTCTCTTTATTTCAGCTAAAATCAAATGGAGGTAAATGTTTTTGAAAAAAAAGAAAGGTTTAAAATTGAGCACTGGACATGACAAGCTAAAAGACAAATTGTGAGAAATACAATTTTAAATATAGTTTTATGTTATGGGATAAGCCATGTGCCCCATAAAGCAGATAACTAAAAGTATTTATTTAAAAATTTTTTTTAGTATAAAACCTCTTAATGATCCATTTGTGCAACATGATTCTAACATGCTAAAAGAAAGGATACTTATTTTTTAATTCAGAATGAGAGCAAAATCGTTTATTCCTAAAACATGTTCATAAAGAACTTGCAATGTATGTGTGTGTATCTTTATTTTTACTAGAGAAGCAAACTGTTTCACTGCAACCTGACCCAAAGCATAATTACAATTTTTAAAATAAAATTTTCCACTTGAATACACTCATGGAAAAATAACTTGAGGAAATGAACTTTCTTAACCTCTAAACATAGTTTGACTGTGCTTTAAATATTTTAGAATAGAAAGCAAATTATTGAGTATTTCAATTGGTAGTTACTTTCTGTACTAAAGAATAAAATACACCATCCTTGTGGAGGAAGACACTGACTTTGTCAATAATGTCACTAAAAGCCATTCCGTATAACATGAATGTATTGACTAACTGGTAATCTATCTGCCAGAATGTTCATTCCAAAAAGTTTACATATATTCCTTTGGAGAACTTCCCAACTGCCTCCTACTTTTCCCAACTAAAATAGACTTGCAAAATATGATCTTAGTCTTTTTTTAAAACACAATCTTTCCAGGTTTGATTTCCATTCTCCTCTTGTAGTACATCTTCTGAGAACTGTTTCTCAAGAGTGAACACAAAAGGGAATATATGTGAGAAATGTGAAATGAATCATGCCATAGTTAAGATTAATCTAGTGGTGATTTATCTAGTCTACAGATTCATATAATTAATTATATTAATTTTAATATATTCCACTCTGGTCATTTTATTAGCACTTCTGTGAGATAGGAGAAAAATTCGGTGTTGTCAAACATATTTCAACTTCATGTTTTTTTTCCTATGAAGATAATAGAGGAGCTTGTGTAGTGGATCGGCCAGAGGCTTCAGATCATGTCTAACTTCACCTTCCTCCCTTGGGCTAGCAGAGACAATTAAGATTAAGCTATACATGAAAATATATCACAGTATTTACTTAACACCAGCTTATTTGGTCATGTCCAGATAATGGGTTAAAGCAATTACTAGAACACTGAATTGTGGCCTTTGTTTTCTGAGTCATAAAAATAATTAATTTGGAGACACAAATATGAGGCATTTCTAAACCCGAGATTATATATATATATATTCTTTAGAACAATACTTTACATCCTTGATAAAGTATGGCTTGCTAGATGAAATTTCCATTTTCAATAAGTTGTTTGCCTCCAAGTCTTCAGTAAAATGTGTTGTATTACAATTCTATTTTTCTAAAGTAGTAATGGTGTTTGACTTCAAACCTTGAGTTACAAATGTTCCATTTTTCCTCTTTCCTTCAGATATTATAGGACTTCATAATGTCTTAGCCTTTGATATGATGAAATGATAACATGTGGAATTACTCTAATACTAAAATATACTAAAAATAAATATCAAAAAGAAACTTAGAGTAGTAGATGAGAATAAAAAGACAGCTAGAACCTCATGAATGCATTTCAGTATCTGTGTGCTCTCTGTTTAATTATGTTTCTCATCCTTAGGGTCAGAAGCCTTATTTGTACATAAAGGGACAAAACAGCAAAGTCATTGAATTAAAGTGAAATTGACATGCCATATATATGCTAATAATAATTCTTTGAATTTTAATGAAGATATGCTAAATCTAGGAACAAATTACTGTAATTGTAGGCACCAGTCATTAAGTGGATTAGAAAAATCACTGGAAAAGAAGAGAGAACTCAATCTTGGTTTAAAAGGAAAAAAAAACTAAAGAACATACAAAAACATTGAAAAACCCAGAACTTCTAAATTAAAAATGAATATAAGTTTAAACACTAGTAGGGAAAAAGTAGTGGTGACACAGCTGAAACTTTACCCTCCTTTAGGACAATCTTGTGTGCCGATTGCTTTATTTAATATGCACTGGAAATCAATATATTTGTAATAGCTTTCACACAGTTTAATTATAAAACATGTTTCTTCTTTCTCATCCTCTTTTCATTTGAAGGAACTATTGCCATTGCTAAATTGCACCTCAGCTGTTAATATCGTTTCAGTGACTTATAAGACCAGTCACAGTACCTCAACTTCTATTAGACGGATTAAAAAGAAAAAAGAAAGTACACATAATTTGAGAAAAACAACCCATGGTCATACCATTCGTACAATTACAAAAAGATAAGATTCAGGTTATTCAGTGTTTTTAAGGAGATATACAGGTGTTGCTGAAAATTGTTACTCCTCCTTTGGGGTGTTAAGTTTGGGGTTCTATTTGCTCAAGTTACCTTCATGTTGATCTATGCTTTTCTTCTTCCAGAGGTAACATATGGTCCTGAACTGCTCATGAAACACTGAGAGAATTTTCTGAGTCCAGATTTATACAGAGGGAATTTGTTGTATTTTAGTGGTAATTAGATTTTCATTTATTTTCAAGTCACCGGATAGGTGTATAAAGTGTTCATTTTAAAATTGTTTAGGGATGATTATTTTATTTAAACTTGACCAAGAGTCTCCATTACACTTGAAATAATGGGAAATGTGTGCCATTTTACATTAGGTGCCTCTCAGGAAAACAAGAGAGAGGAATTTAATAGCCACATGAGACACTGTAATCACTGCCCCTCCCAACACAAATTTTTTTGTGATTATTTTGGGACTATAAATAATTAAGACTATGGAGAAGTTTGTCTTATGACATGTATATTGTCGGAAAGCTAAAAATGTTTGTTTTATTTTATGTGTTTCAATATTTCATGCAACATATAAAATTAAGACTATGTTCATAATTCATTAGGTATCAAAAATAAAAGAGACACTGACTCCAGTAAAGTTTAATAAAATGAAATTATTTTGTGCCTTATAAATCAAAATAGCACAATTAATTCTACTTTCTCTAAACTGACTACTGTTTCTTTTCATATACTCTTAGCCTGTTAGAAACTAGTGTGAACTTTTGCAACATTTTAATTTAAAACTCAGGCATTTCTTTGGGTGCTGCAATACAAGCAATAAGTAAATTATCCAATAAAGATTAAAGGAGGCATGCGATACAAAATTCAGTTAAATTGAATATGATTGCTTAATATGTTGAGAGCTGTTTCTACAGGCAACCAAAATTATAATTATGCATTGCTAATGAAGTATTGTTTTATCTTCCATATCTGTATTTCCCATTGACTCACAGAGCTTTTGCTCCATTTTAATGTGATCTCTTCCCAGCTGCCCTAAAAAGCTATTGCTGTGGTCATCCTCTTAGTTATTTTACTGTAATACTTGCCTTGATGGTTTTATTAAATTGGAGGCCAATGTTTAATAATCAGGATATTTCTAAAGTAGTTTAATTACCAACACTGAAGATGACAGAGATACACACAAGTCATGTTTTACCCCTGTTTAATTGAGCACCCAACACGTTTTAGACACAGAATACTTTGTTCTTCAATGAAGTTGCAGATTGCTCTGTATTCTCTGCCTATGTAAAAGAATATGATGAATACCAGATTTTAGCATTTTACTGACTTTCATGTTTTAGGGTTTCCTACCTGTGATTAAAGGATAAAGATAACACATAGTGCTAATTTTATAGGTAGAATAGTCAATAGGCAGTTGTGTAAATGCAGGAGACTTTTCTTAACGAGATTCTGTGTTTGTAGATAAATTCAAAAGTCTACCAGCTGAAATACTATACTAAATCCAAACTATATAAAATGGCAGTTACCTCTTGGGGTTAAAATTAGGAGGGGGAATATGGCCTTGTGGATTTCATTATTTTACACCTTACTGCATTGCTAGAAATTGTTACAATGAACACACCACTTATAATAATTCTCTTTATAAAAAGCAAAATAACAAAAGAGTTTACTAGTCACAAAATTTCACTCTCCACCAAATCCAGCCTAGGCAGTGTCTTACTTGTTTTGGCTTTCCTGTACTTCCCCACCATTTCTCCAAAATTTACCTACCTACAGCTACATTTCTCCTAAATTGGCAATGTATACTTTTAGGTTAATATGTTAAATTAACACTTTCTACTGTGTCACTAGTAGTGCTTTATAGTTCTCTAAATTCCTCTCATATATTGACTCAGGTAACTGACAGCCTAAAGCAAGAACCTTAAGATGTTAGAATTTTTTAGTCAGGAGTGAAGCTTGGGTAGTGAAATATTTGGTAACGCTCAAATCAAACCATGTAATTATTTTCTTGTTTCTGGCTGCCTCTAAGGTTAGCCTTGTTACTATGTGGCAGTTAAAATATACCAAGTACACAGAAAATATAAGAACTCTAGTAGACCCACGTGTGAGTTGTATTTTTACTTTTTTAAATGATGATTTTCTAATATATAGGATTTTCATCCATGAATGATTGATATACTCGTTTGTGGGGGGGGGGTGGACAAATCCATGCCCTTTTCCTTCTAGGGAATGACAGAATCTCATTATACCAAAGGAGCAATTTTCAAATGCAATTACTGAAGGGAGAGATAACATGTTAACACATTAACACCTTACTGAAAATTAGATTTTATTAGCTCAAAGAGTTTGGTGAAGAAGAAAAAGAACGTTGGTCTGATATATTAATCAATTCTCTTCATTTGTAGAACAGAACTGTGTTGCTGTCTTTTCCAAACTGGATTTAATTTTGCAGTTTGGAAAAAAGTCTTTTGGCATTAACAACTCACAGTTACCAACTGCTCTATTAAAAGTTACACTATCTTGAGAAAGCTTGTTACAAGTATCCTCGTGTTTTCATACATTCTTTGGCAAACAAGAGTTAACACAGTACAAGTTTCTTAAGTACTAGTAATAAAGGAAGCTTTGGGAATATTTGAAAGAAGCAAACTATGGTTTAGTTTACAATGTTGAATGATTTTTTTTCTTCTTGTCAACATATTTGTGTTCAATAGAAAAGTTACATGAATCTTATGAAAATTGCTGCGGACATTGGTGCCTATCCTAGCTCCTGCTTTTCAATAGCCTACGGGCATCTCCAAATTGTTATCTGTATAAAGTGCCTTTAGATGTATCACACCAAATTCTAGAAAAGGCCTTAAAACAAAAATATGGGGAAATAGTGACAAATGGCACAAGCTTCACTGTTTTCTCAAGAGATAAATGACAATCCTAATAAACATGGGTGATTTGTTTTAACCCTAACCTTGCTGCTTTCTACCTTCTCAGTTGTCCATGATCATATTTGTGTTTTGCTTCTTTGTGTTTAACTTGCTCAAGGTCTCCTGGTACTTTTGCAGAAAAACATTCACATCTCCTGATACCTCAGATAGTACTCTTTCTGCTGACCCATGCTCTTTTTCTTGATTCTCTGTTCATAAATGATATGTTAGAAGGGTTTCATTGACATTTGTTAGCTCTCTAAAGTACTCTGTAAGAGCTGGACTTTAGGAGATTTGAGGTAACTTACTTTCTCTCCCTCAATATTCATTCATGAAGAAGATGAAAAGACGTGGTTGTGAATAAACTGAAATTAGCTTTGACTTGTGGATTTATATATTACAAAGCATATAATCACCCTTTTGTCTATTCTACATTGTTTGGTCCTAGCCATCTAACAATTAGACTGATATAAATTAGAATAATAAAAATTGAGGGGGGATCTTCAAGATGGCGGAGGAGGCTTCCCTGGTGGTGCAGTGGTTGAGAGTCCACCTGCCAATGCAGGGGACATGGGTTCATGCCCCAGTCTGAGAAGATCCCACATGCCATGGAGCGGTTGGACCCATGAGCCATGGCCACTGAGCCTGCGTGTCCGGAGCCTGTTGTGCTCCAAAATGGGAGAGGCCACAAGAGTGAGAGGCCTGCGTACCACAAAAAAATAAAAAATAAAAAATAAAAAATAAATAAAGGCGGAGGAGTAAGACATAGAGATCACTTTCCTCCCCACAAATACATCAAAAATATATCTACATGGGGGTCAACTCCTACAGAAAACCTCCTGAACACTGGCAGAAGATCTCACACTTCCCAAAAGGCAAGAAACTCCCCACATACCTAAGTAGGGCAAAAGGTAAAAGAAAAAACAGAGACAAAAGAATAGGGATGGGACCTGCACCAGTGGGAGGGAGCTGTGAAAGAGGAAAAGTTTCCACACACTAGAAACCCCTTCACTGGTGGAGACAGGGGGTGGGGAGGGAGCTTCAGGGCCATGGAGGAGAGTGCAGTAACAGGGGTGCAGAGGGCAAAGCAGAGAGATTCCCACACAGAGGATTGGTGCCGACCAGCACTCACCAGCTGAGAGGCTTGTCTGCTCACCCACCAGGCCAGGCACGGGCTGGGAGCTGAGGCTCAGGCTTCGGAGGTTGGATCACAGGGAGAGGACTGGAGTTGGCTGCGTGAACACAGCCTGAAGAGGGATAGTGCGCCATAGCTAACCAGGAGGGAGTCTGGGAAAAAGTCTTGAACTGCCTAAGAGGCAAGAGACCATTACTTCCGGTTGCACGACGAGAGGGGATTCAGAACACCTCCTAAATGAGCTCCAGAGATGGGCGTGAGCCTCGGCTATCAGCTCAGACACCAGAGACATGCATGAAATGCTAAGGCTGCTGCTGCCGCCATCAAGAAGCCTGTGTGAAAGCACAGGTCACTATCCACACCATCCCTCCTGGGAACCTGTGCATGCCACCACTGCCAGTGTCCGGTGCTCCAGGGACAACTTCCCAGGGAGAACACACAGCACCCTTCAGGCTGTTGTAACGTCACTCTGGCATCTGCTGCCACAGGCTTGCCCCACATTCCGTACCCCTCCCTCCTCCCCAGTCTGAGTGAGCCAGAGCCCCCTAATCAGCTGCTACTTTAACCATGTCCTTTCTGAGTGAAGAACAAATGCCCTCAGGTGGCCAAAATGCAGAGACGGAGCCAAATCCAAAGCTGAACCCCAGGAGCTGTGCGAACAAAGAAAAGAAAGGGAAATTTCGCCCAGCAGCCTCAGGAGCAGCAGATTAAATCTCCCCAATCAACTTGATGTACTCTGCATCTCTGGAATAACTGAACACACAACGAATCATCCGAAGATTGAGGCAGTGGGTCTTGGGAGCAACTGTAGACTTGGGGTTTGCATTCTGCATCAATTTGTTTCTGGTGTTATGTTTATCTCAACTTAGTATTTATAGCTTATTATCATTGGTAGGTTTGTTTGTTGATTTGGTTTCTCTCTTCCTTTATTATTTATATATATATACATATTTTTCCCTTTTTCTCTTATTCAGAGTGTGTATAAGTATGCTTCTTTGTGTGATTTTGTCTGTATAGGTGTGTTTTACCATTTCTCCTATGGTTCTGTCCATTTTTGTTTGCTTGTTTCTTTGTTTTAGTATAGATTTTAATGCTTGTTATCATTATTGGCTTTGTTTATTGGTTTGGTTGCTCTCTTTATTCAATACCTTTTTATTTATTTTATTTTCAAAATATTTTTATTTTTTATTTTAATAACTTTTTTTTCTTCTTCTTTCTTTTTTTTCCCCTCCCTTTTCTTCTGAATTGTGTGGCTGTCAGGGTCTTGGTGCTCTGGCTGGGAGTCAGGCCTGAGCCCCTCAGGTGGGAGAGCTGAGTTCAGGACATTGGTCCACCAGAGAACTCCTGGTGCCACATAATATCAATTGGTGAGAACTCTCCCAGAGATCTCCATCTCAACACTAAGACCCAGCTCCAGTCAACAACCAGCAAGCTCCAGTGCTGGACAACCTAAGCCAAAAAACTAGCAAGACAGGAACCCAACCCCACCCATTAGCAGAGAGGCTGTGTAAAATCATAAGTTCACAGACACCACAAAACACACCACCAGATGTGATCCTGTTCAGCAGAAAGACAAGATCCAGCCTCACCCACCAGAACTCAGAAACCAGTCCCCTCCACCAGGAAACCCACTGAACCAAACTTAGCCACTGGGGGCAGACAGCAAAAACAATGGGAACTATGAAACTGCAGGCTGTGAAAAGGATACCACAAACACAGTAAGTTAAGCAAAATGAGAAGACAGAGAAATACACAGCAGATGAAGGAGGAAGATAGAAAGCCACAAGACCAAACAAATGAAGAGGAACTAGGCATTCTAACTAAAAGAAATTCAGAGTAATGACAGTAAAGATGACACAAACTCTTGGAAATAGAATGGAGAAAATACAAAAAATGTCTAACAAGGACCTAGAAGAATGAAAGAGCAAACAAACAATGATGAACAACATAATAAATGACATTAAAATTTCTCTACCAAAGAATCAAAAGCAGAATAACTGAGGGAGAAGAACGGATAAGTGATCTGGAATAAATAAATAGTGGAAATAACTACCACAGAGAAGAATAAAGAAAAAAGAGTGAAAAGAATTGAGGACAGTCTCAGAGACCTCTGGGACAATATTAAATGCACCAACATTCGAATTATAGTGGTCCCAGAAGAAGAAGAGAAAAACAAAGGGACTGAGAAAATATTTGAAGAGATTAGAATAGGAAACTTCCTTAATATGGGAAAGGAAAGAGTTAATCAAGTCCAGGAAGCACAGAGAGTCCCATACAGGAAAAATATCAGGATAAACATGCCAAGACACATATTAATTAAACTACCAAAAATTAAATGCAAAGAAAAACATTAAAAGCAGCAAGGGAAAAGCAACAAATAACATAAAATGGAATCCCAGTAAGGTTACCATCTGATCGATCAGCAGAAACTGCAAGCCAAAAAGGAGTGGCAGGACATATTTAAAGTGAAGAAAGGGAAAAACCTACAACCAATATAACCCTACCAAGCAAGGGCTTCATTCAGATTCGACTGAGAAAATAAAACCATTACAGACAAGCAAAAGCTAAGAGAATTCAGCACCACCAAACCAGCTATACAACAAATGCTAAAGGAACTTCTCTGGGCAGGAAACACAAGAGAAGGAAAGACCTACAATAACAAACACAAGACAATTAAGAAAATGGTAAAAGGAACATACTTATTGATAGCTACCTTAAATGTAAATGGATTAAATGCTCCAACCAAAAGACATAGACTGGCTGAAAGGATACAAAAAACAATACCCACATATATGCTGTCTACAAGAGACCCAATTCAGACCTAGGGACATATACAGACTGAAAGTGAGGGGATGAATAAAGATACTGCATGCAAATGGAACTCAAAAAAAGCTGGAGTAGCAATTGTCATATCAGAAAAAATAAACTTTAAAGACTATTACAAGAGACAAATGACACTATGTAATGATCAAGGGATCAAACTAAGAAGAAGATATGACAATTGTAAATATTTATGCACCCAGCATAGGAACACTGCAATATATAAGGCAAATGCTGACAGCCGTAAAAGGGGAGATCAACAGTAACATAATCATAGTAGGGAACTTTAACACTCCACTTTCACTGATGGATAGAACATTCAAAATGAAAGTAAATGAGGAAACACAAGCTTTAAATGATATATTAAAGAAGATGGATTTAATTGATATTTATAGGACATTCCATCCAAAAACAACAGAATACACTTTCTTCTAAAGTGCTCATGAAATATTCTCCAGGATAGATCATACTTGGGTCAAAAATCAAGCCTTGGTATATTTAAGAAAATTGAAATCATATCAAGTATCTTTTCCAACCACAATGCTATGAGACTAGATATCAATTATAGGAAAAAAAAACTATTAAAACTACAAACACATGGGGGCTAAACAATATGCTACTAAATAACCAAGAAATCACTGAAGAAATCAAAGAGGATATAAAAAATACCTAGAAACAAATGACAGTGAAAACATGACAGCCCAAAATCTATGGGATTCAGCAAAAGTATTTCTAAGAGGGAAGTTTATAGTAATACAATCCTACCTCAAGAAACAAGAAACACCTCAAATAAACAACTTAACTGTGCACCTAAAGCAATTAGAGAAAAAAGAACAACAAAACTCCAAAGTTAGCAGAAGGAAAGAAATCATAAAGATCAGATCAGAAATAAATGAAAAAGAAATGAAGGAAACAATAGCAAAGATTGATAAACTAAAAGTTGGTTCTTTGAGAAGGTGAACAAAATTAATAAACCATTAGCCAGATTCATCAAGAAAAAAAGGGAGAGGGCTCAAATCAATAGAATTGGAAATGAAAAAGGAGAAGTAACAACTGACACTGCAGAAATACAAAGTATCATAAGAGATTACTACAAGCAACTATAGACCAATAAATTGGACAACCTGGAAGAAATGGACAAATTCTTAGAAAACCACAATCTTCAGAGAATGAACCAAGAAGAAACAGAAAATATAAACAGACAAATCACAAGCACTGAAATTGAAACTGATTAAACTTTTCCCACAAACAAAAGCCCAGGACCAGATGGCTTCACAGGATAATTCTATCATAGATTTGGAGAAGAGCTAACACTGACCTTTCTCAAACTCTTCCAAAATATAGCAGAGGGAGAAAAACTCCCAAACTCATTCTCTGAGGCCACCATCACGCTGATACCAAAACCAGACAAAGATGTCACAAGAAAGAAAACTACTGGCCAATTTCACTGATGAACATAGATGCAAAAATTCAAACAAAACGATAAGCAGACAGAATCCAACAGCACATTAAAAGGATCATACACTTGATCAAATGGGGTCTACCCCAGGAATACAAAATTTCTTCAATATATGCAAATCAATCAATGTGAAAAACCGTATTAACAAATAGAAGGAGAAAAACCATATGATCAACTCAATAGCTGCAGAAAAAGCTTTAGACAAAATTCAACACCATTTATGATAAAAACCCTCCAGAAAGTAGTCATAGAGGGAATTTACCTCAGCGTAGTAAAGGCCATATATGACAAACCCACAGCGAACATCTTTCTCAATGGTGAAAAAATGAAATCATTTCCACTAAGATCAGGAAAAAGAAAAGGTTGTGCACTCTCACCACTATTATTCAACATACACAGTTTTGGAAGTTTTAGCCACAGCAGTCCAATAAGAAAAAGAAATAAAAGGAATCCAAATTGGAAAATAAGAAGTAAAGCTGTCACTGTTTGCAGATGGCATGATACTGTGCTTAGAGAATCCTAAACATGCTACCAGAAAACTACTAGAGCTAATCAATGAATTTGGTAAAGTAGCAGGGTACAAAATTAATGCACATAAATCTCTTGCATTCCTATACAATAATGAGGAAAAACCTGAAAGAGAAATTAAGGAAACACTCCCATTTACCATTGCAACAAAAGGAATAAAATACCTGGGAATAAACCTACCTAAGGAGACAAAAGACTTGTATGCAGAAAACTATAAGACACTGATGAAAGAAATTAAACATGATACAAACAGATGGAGAGATATACCATGTTCTTGGATTGGAAGAATCAACATTGTGAAAATGACTCTACTATCCAAAGCAATCTACAGATTCAATGCAATTCCTACCAAACTACAATGGCATATTTCACAGAACAAGAAAATAAATTTCACAATTTGTATGTAAGCATAAAAAACCCCGAATAGACAAAGCAATCTTGAGAAAGGAAAACTGAGCAGGAGGAATCAGGGACCCTGACTTCAGACTATACTACAAAGCTATAGTAATCAAGACAGTATGCTACTGGCATGAAAACAGAAATATAGATCAATGGAACACAGTAGAAAGCCCAGAGATAAACCCATGCACATATGGTCACCTTATCTTTGATAAAGGAGGCAAGAATATACAGTGGAGAAAAGACAGCCTCTTCAAAAAGTGGTGCTGGGAAAACTGGACAGCTACATGTAAAAGAATGAAATTAGAACACTCCTTAACACCATACACAAAAATAAACTCTACACGGATTAAAGACCTAAATGTAAGGCCAGACATTATAAAACTCTTAGAGGAAAACATAAGCAGAACACTCTATGACATAAATCACATCAAGATCCTTTTGATCCACCTCCTAGAGAAATGGAAATGGAAAGAAAAATAAACAAATGGGACCTAATGAAACTTGTAAGCTTTTACACAGCAAAGGAAACCCTAAACAAGACAAAAAGAGAACCCTCAGAATTGGAGAAAACATTTGCAACTGAAGCAACTGACAAAAGATTAAGCTCCAAAATATACAAGCAGCTTATGCAGCTCAATATCAAAAAAGCAAACAACCCAATCCAAAAATGGGCAGAAGATCTAAATAGAGATTTCTCCAAAGAAGATATACAAATAGGCAACTAGCACATGTGAACATGTTCAATGTCACTAATCATTAGAGAAATGAAAATCAAAACTACAATGAGGTATCACGTCACACCAGTCAGAATGGCCATCATCAAAAAATCTACAAACAATAAATGCTGTATAGGGTGTGGAGGAAAATGATCCCTCTTGCACTGTTAGTGGGAATGTAAATTGATACAGCCACTATGAAGAACAGTTTGGAATTTCCTTAAAAATCTAAAAATACAACTACCATATGACCCAACTATCCCACTACTGGGCATATACCCTGAGAAAACCATAATTCGAAAAGAGTCATGTACCACAATGTTCATTTCAGCTCTATTTACAGTAGCCAGGTCATGGAATCAACCTAAGTGTCCATCAAGAGATGAATGGATAAAGAAGATGTGGCACATATATGTAATGGAATATTACTCAGCCATTAAAAAATCCAAAATTGAATTATTTGTAGTGAGGTGGATGGACCTAGAGACTGTCATACAGACTGATGTAATTCAGAAAGTGAAAAACAATACCATATGCTAACATATATATATGGAACCTAAAAAAAAGGTTCTGACAACGTAGGGGCATGACAGGAATAAATATGCAGATACAGAGAATGGACTTGAGCACATAGAGACGGGGAAGGATAAGCTGGGACAAAGTGAGAGAGTGGCATGGACATATATACACTACCAAATATAAAATAGCTAGTGGGAAGCAGCCACATAGCACAGAAAAATCAGGTCGGTGCTTTGTGACCACCTAGAGTGGTGAGATAGGGAGCGTTGGAGGGAGATGTTAGAGGGAGGGGATATGGGTATATATGTATACGTATAGCTGATTCACTTTGTTATACAGCAGAAACTAACACACCTATGTAAAGCAATTATACTCCAATAAGGATGTTAAAAATTTTTAAAAAAAGAATTTAGAGTGGAAAGGGTTTTTCCTGGCTCAAATCCCCATTTTAATACTGTCTTCCCCTAATAAGTTCTTAATTTACTGGTAAAATTGCCTTTTTTTTTGCTGCATTGGCTTATGCCTAGAATCTTAGACATTCAGCATCTTGGAAACATTCCCTTTTTCCAGTCATAAATTATAATCATGAAAGTGTTCAATTTCCCCCATATTTATTTCTGAGTTGTAAGAGAGGGTGGATAGTAAAAAAAAAAAAAAAAAGAAAAAAAAAAGAAAAAAAGAAAAAAAAAAGAAGCAAATTAGACAGAAGTAAGAGGTTAAAAGAGATGTTTCAGAGTAATCTCTGCATAGTGACAATTGGTGAAACAGACTTAAATTTGCCACAAGAATAACTAAGTTTAAGAATAACTAACTACAATTTCCTTTTATCTCCAGCTTCTTTGTTTCCTTAATGATGACCAAAATATTTTAAATTAGAAAAGAACTTTGTCACTATCAAATATAATACTGCAGAAGCAGTATTTTGTTTATAAATTGATTACTACACCCAAAGTCAGGTAGAATTGGGTTTGAGTCCCAGACCCTCCACTGTTGGTTTTAGGAGCTAGTATGAATCATTGCACCTCTCAAAACATGCATTTCCTAATGTTCAAGCATGCACGAAGAGAAACATTTCCTAATGTTCAAGCGTTAATCACTCATAAGAATGATGTGGTTAATACATGAAATAATCTATATGAGAATGCTTTCTAAACTGTAAAAAGCCATTCAAATGTGCAGTGTTTATTTCAACATGTTTCAGACTCTGTTTATCTCTCCAAGCATATCTTACTACTTTCTTCCTTACTAAATTTTCTCCATTCCTACTGCCTTTCCTTCTCCTCTTTAAACCCACTAAATTCCTTTTTGCCCCAGGTCTTATGCACAAGCTGTTTCCTCTTCCTGGTATGTTCTTTCCTCTGATCTTTATGTTGCTGGATTCTTCTTGCAACTTGATCAGAATTATGGTTAACAATACTGTATTATAAACATCAAAGTTGCTAAGAGACTAGATCTTAATTGTTCCCACCACACACACACAAATTATACGGTAGAGGTATTAGCTAACGCTATGGTAGTAATCATATTACAGTATATAAGTGTATCAAATCAACAGTGTATACCTTAAACTTACACAATGTTATATGTCAATTATATTTCAATTTAAAAAAAGCAACAGAGCATTGACTTTGGGTGCTGTGGAGCCTGGGTTCAAAACTCTGCTGTAATTCTCACTTAGCTCTATGAATTTGGGGAGGGGTCAATTCAATTCTATGCATTTTAGTTTCTTTTCCTATAAAATTTCTGTAATAGTATATACCACATGCAATTGTTTGGGGGATTACATTGTTAATATTAGGACACATAGAAGCAGTATAAAAATGGTTGCCATTTTTAAATGTCACTTCCTCAGAGAGGCCTTCCCAGACCACCCAATCTAGAGTAGCCACCCATTCAAGCCCTTTGCACACATTTTAATTATTGGCATAGTACTTATTATTCAGCAATATATTTTGTATAACTGTCTGTTTATTTATTCATTTTTCTGTCTGTTTGCCTTTTCTCCCCACTAGAATCTAAGCTCCCTGAAGTTATAGACAATGTATCTCTTGTTCAATGCTATAACTCCAATGCTCCCAAATTGCCTTATACATAATAGGCATGCAATTAACATGTGTTGGCTGAATTAATGACTCTTTTAAACTGCCTTCACCCCCATTTTACGCTTCCCTCCCTTCAAAGGAGGGAAGTAACTTAACCAGGAGCAATAAGGCTAGTTAATGTCAGAACTGAGTTTTCTTGATTCATGTCCCAAGCCCAGGGCCAGAAGTAAGGAGTCTTGTGTTTAAATCCCATTTCTTATTCTCATTCATCTTTGTGGAAATGGGAATGTAATTTAAACATACTAAGCTTCATTTTTCTTATCTGTAAAAGTAGAAAAAATATGAGATGACCCCTCAGGATTCAAAAACCAAAACCAAAGAGGGCTTATAGTTTTCAATTTAGCAAGGCAGTTAGAAGCTTTGGACAACAGATATAAATGTAGGGACTCTGCAAGGTCCCTTTGAATTATTAAGAATCCTTGATCCAGTCTTTCTACTTAGGAAAGATGATCGCATTCTGCATCAGTGCTAAAGTCATCTCTTGGTATGTTTAAACATTTCTTTCTACAACAGTCTTGACAATCAATCTTTTCTCTTCTTTTTTTCTCCTCAAAGTGAGTTCCTTCCAGTCATTTCAGTGTGCCATGATCCCTGATCCCATGTCCAGTCATTGCACCTATGAAACTGTCATGTAAGTTAAAAATATTATGAACATAAAAGCTGTAATTAACAAACCATTGTATAGCCTCCTTGATATTTTTGGCAGCTCTTTGTATTCTAGTTTCTCTTTGAATCCTTCAAAGTAGTCACTGTTCCCTAATACCTGGAATGTATCTATGCCTTAATTCCTGGAATGCATCTATTGAAGTTAAATATTGATAAATATTGATAGATATATTGATAGATAATATATATGTCAAATAATCTGGCTAGTTTATATTTTTGTTCAGTCTGTAGGCTATCTATATGCTTGGTACAGTCATCTTTTCCTATCTTGCAGTACAATACAATTGGCTGTTCTGTGATAGGCCTGGGCCCTTTTTGATGATGGTATTTACTTCTTTCTCTACGAAACTTAGAGACCATGACAATTAGGTTCTGTGCAAATTAAAGGTGGAATGAAGTGTTTTGAAAGGTAATTACTCCTTTTATTCATAAGTCTGCATGCTGGAGGAAAAAAATCTATTAAAAAAAACTGCATTAGGTGTTTTTATCTTCCTGTTTTCAGTATTGGAAATATTTCTTAACTTATGTTCAAAGGTAAAAGACATATTTCCAAATGATCAGAGAATAACAGGTTGGGGGACTTATTGCTTCTGTAAGAAATGTAAAGCTCATGTCCTCATGGATATTATTAAATCAAATTCAGGTGGTCTGTGTGGTTAGCAGCAGGGTTTTGACCATCAGCTTAGGTCACGCTAAATTACCTACTGGAGTGAGATATCTGGCCAAGAAGCCTGGTCAGAATGATTCTTGGAACAAATCTCAAAACCAGTTGGCCTCCATGTGAGTATTGTCTTGTCTTAAAACAAGAGGAAACCAGGCTACTAGGTCAGCACGCTAAGAAAAGTTTCTGAATGCTGGAGCACAGTATTGTAAAATATTGAAATAATTAAGTCTTCTCTTGTGTTGTGGATTCCTGCCAGGCAAGGATTGGTTTCTTTTACTTCCATTAGACACAGTAACATATTTTTGAATGATGATGAATTGTGAAGACAGTGGTACACAGTAAGAGAAGTGACTGAAGTCTTGAATGCTGATTATTTTATATTCCATTGAGGAAGGTGATGCATGAACATACCGACTTATTTTTAATGATGATTTCACGGATTGTACAAGCCAACTGGGGAAGTGCAGTTTAAGTGGAAATGTATTTTTCAGATAAATGAAAGAAATAATCATTCATTTTCACTTTTCAGTTGTAACCATAAGAATATAAATATGGGCAGTAAGGGAATTATAATTAAAATGTGGCAAATTTCCTAATTTTTTAGCACTAATGGAATAAACACATACACACCCATATAAAAGCTGCTGTAGAGTGCCCCAAAGGAATCCCAGATATATTTGGTAAGATTTGGTGAAATAGTCTAGCTTTTTCAAAAAACTGATGCAGTATAATAGAAATTTGCACTACAAATAGAAACTTAACATTTAAAAAATAATAGCAATAACAATGTCTAATTTCTACTATTCTGAAATCATTTTGTGGGATTGTAAACTTTGGAGAGCATTCTGAGAATCTGCTGAAAGCTATGGTCTGCATCTCTAGAAAAATTAGAGATACAGAGACATATATTTTTGCATATCCTTTCAGGTGTCTGTGGGGGCGCTTTTAATACTCGTCTGTGGATTCCTAGAGCAGAGATAGACCCCAGTTAAGAACTCTGGTAGTAAGGCAACTGGATATCCTCGTCTAGTTAGAGTTGAGATCAGTTTTGAAAATCTCTACCAGGTGAAAATTTGTCCTGGGTAATACCTTCATTAGAACAGGATGAGCTTTAATTCCCACTATGGTTCAGGTGTGAGGTGTTATAGATAACTTTCTGTGAATTGCCTGTGATACTTGGAGAAGTAGTAATTTACAAAGTCATCCCCAATCCACAGTCTACAACTTGAAATTCTAGCTCAGATTTTGTTTTGGCATAGAAGCTGATGTACTCCCAGGTTGTTTGTTTTAATAGTGAAGAAGCACATAGTTGGGGAATATATGGGGCTACAGAAAATCCCTGGGAAGATGTTTCTCAGTCTCCCTTCACCATAGGGCCATGTGAGAAGCCTAGTGGTATAATGGAGAGGATCCTGACTCAAGTGTTAAAAGACCTGAGGTCAAGCCCTGTTCTTTATCTTATCTTGGGTAAGCCACTTAATACTGGTGAGACTCACTTTCTCTTTTGGTAAATTGGAAATAGCAATACTTGCTCTCTCTTTTTACTGGACATTGTGAGAATCAGTAAAATAATATATGTGATTTTTTTAAAATATAAAGCTATCAATTGAAAGATAAAGGGACACATAGCATAATAGATACAACAAATTGGAACCTCCATTCATTCACCATGTAGTTATCCATCAGTAAATACCTATAATCTAGGATGCATAAGGGCATCTTTAATTTCGCTGTGCTTCTGATTGGAAACATTGCACTTCTATCTCTCAAAGATTTTTTAGAATCTATTCATCATGTTTAGAAAAAAAGAGACTAAAAGGAGGTTTAGTGATAGAGAATGAGGAAGTCAAATGATTTGTGTAATATTTAAATTGGAAAAATCAGTGACTAAGTAGTTTATATTACCTCTCAAAATGATAGTCAAAGGAATCAAGATGCTTTTAGGCTCTTCTTAAAATAGTGAGATCTCAGCCTGCTCCATATCCTGACCTACAGATGACCTAGTTATGGGGAAATGATAATACCTGCCATATTCTGAGAGCTTCCCTCTCTTTACATATGACCTATGTCATTTAATCATCACTTGCCCAAGGTCACACCACAGTTGCTCCCAGAGTTGAAATTCCAGCCCAGGTCCTTTCACCTGCACAGTCCATTCTCATAGACATGTAGAAGCAGAAAACTGGGGCTGAATTTAAATGAGATGAACTGGCATTTGCCTTTTCTGAGATTCATAGGGATCAGTGTTAATTCACATCCTTCAACCTTGAAAGTCAGAATAACCTTTGACCTTGCTCTTCAGGACTTGACAATAATGGTAGTTGCCATCTGAAAGCAAGGTGGAACTCAGATGGAATCAAGTTTTAGCCTTATGAAACAAAGTTCTCATACATAAATTTTTTAAGTGGAAAATTTTAAGTGGAAACTTTGTAGTAGGAAACTTGGCACTTTAGTCTATGGCATAGACTAAAAATTTGGTGAAGTTGATAATCAAGTAAGGTGTACCACTCTTGAAACTGTTTATACAGTACATAACAGGGGTGTACTGAATACACATTTTGGCTGAACTCCAAGTGGTCAAGTACTAAAGTCAGTATTTGGTCAATGTTGGATATCAGCATCATTGAATGAAGTTCTAAAATAGAAGAATAAAATAATTTTATATTTTAAAGTATGAAGTATTACATTTTTATAACTAATGGTCCAGAATTTCTTTACAATATTATATTCTTTAATTATTTTCTGATTATACAACTAAAGGGTATGAATAAAACATGTGTTTGTAATTTCTTAATCACTAAAGTCTTCACAATGTTTACTCTATCATCAGTGGTAATTACATAGCTATTTTTAAAATTGACATTCCATTCTACAAATATTTCTTACCATACTAATGATTGTGGCAAAAGCAACAACTGAGTGCCACATTCAACTTCTGTCCCTGTTTCAAAATACACTAGGGATATCTTTAGAAGGTAAAGGCTTGTGTGCTCTCTTGCGTGCTCTCTTTCTCTGTTTCTCTCTCATTATCTGTCTCTTCTCTCTGTTTCTCTGATTCTGTCTCTCTCCCTCTGTCTCTGTCTCTCTCTTTTTCTCTGTTTGTCTCTCCTCTCCCCACGATAATGATATCACTTGGTACTTTTCATATTTTGGTATGGCACTTAGACTAAGCTAAATTTAAGCCAAAGATGTAAATATTTCTTAATTAGTGCTGAAATTGAAATTTTATGGAAAATAACAGTCATAGTGCACACACACATACATAGGCAGAAAGAAAACAAATGAATAGTCATATAAACCTTGTCATAACAGAATTGCTAACCTGCAGAAAGAAAACTAGTTTGCTAAATATAGTACTGCACTGAATGAAGGAGAATATATGATGGTCAGTTTTGTGAAAGAATCCGATTTTGATTTGATAAAAGAAATTTTACTTTAACAACTTGTGATTTACTTCATTCTAAACTATAGTTATATTAACTTGGAAGATTGATAAGGGATAGTAGCTGATGCTAGTTGTTTGTAATATGTCTAAGAAAACAAGTTTCAATGTATAGGTTGGTTGACTTCTAGAAAGAATTTTCCCATTGATAAAGCAAATATAGAAGAGCTGAAGTTAAGTGACAAGAGCACATTTCAGAAAATGAGTTTGAAAAACTAATTTGAAAAAGTGCACAGACCAGCAAAGGGATGTATAATCAAGAATGATTGAAAAAGAATTTTCATGATATTGTCTTTTAAGTTGATAGTTTGTGACACACACAAAATACAATAAATGAAAAGAAATACTTTAAATGAAAGCTAGAAAGGTTTTTTTTTTTCCCCCCACTTGCTGGAACAAGCGTTCTAAATCTATGTAAAATTTAAAATAGAAATTAACAAACATTTAGATCTAGGTGCATGATGAGTAAATTCTACTTGCTTTCTATTAAAAGAAGAAAGAAGTATATAGAAACTAAATGCCTCACTGAAGTTGTTAGATAAATTTTCCAAAGTATTTTATTTAAGACGAAATTTTACTGGTAAAATTGGGATGGGTGGGGGCATGGGGTCCCTATTTGATAGTCAGAGGGCAAGACTGCCTTATTCTAATGGGAATTTTGCTTTCAATTTTGTATTTATATATAATCCCAGCCACACTCTATAGCCTTCATTGGCTTATTTACTCTTTCAAAATATCAGAAACTGCTTACATAATAATTCAGCAAAATACTGAAAGAATGAAAAACGTAATGTACTCTAAATCTATACTTGTCAGATCTAGTTATTCAGTTTTAGATTATTAAATTCTTTTAAAAATTGAGATGTAATTGATGTATAACATTGTGTAAATTTAAGGTGTACAAGAGTTGATTTGATGTACTTATATGTGGCAATATGGTATAGCATTAACCAACATGTCCATTACATCACATAACTGTCATTTCTTTTTGTGGTGAGAACATTTAAGATCTAGTCTTTAAGAAACTTTCAAGTGTATAATAAGGCATTGTTAACTATAATCACAATGTTGTGCATTAGATCTCCAGAATTTATTCATCTTCTAACTGCAAGTTTGTACCCTTTGACCGATATCTCCCCAATTCCACAACCCCTCAGCCCTTGGTAACCACCATTCTTCTAACTGTTTCTATGAGTTCAGCTATTTTATATTCCACTTGTTGATTTTTGCTTTTGTTGCTTGTGCTTTTGTCATATCCAAAAAATCATTGCTCAGTCCAATGTCAAGGAGTTTCTTCCCTATGTTTCCTTCTAGGAGTTTTATGGTATCAGGACTTATGTTTATGTTTTTAGTCATTTCAAGTTAATTTTTGTGTGTGTGTGTGGTACGTGGGCCTCTCACTGCTGTGGCCTCTCCCGTTGAAGAGCACAGGCTCCGGACACACAGGCTCAGTGGCCATGGCTCACGGACCCAGCCACTCCGCGGCATGTGGGATCCTCCCAGACTGGGACATGAACCCACGCCCCCTGCATCAGCAGGTGGACTCTCAACCACTGCGCCACCAGGGAAGACCGTACGTTAATTTTTGTGAGTTGTATCAGATAGGGGCCCAGTTTCATTTTTCTGCAAGTGGTTGTCCAGTTTTCCCAACACCATTTTATGAAGAGATTACTCTTACCCCATTGAGTATTCCTGGCTTCCTTGTCAAGTATTAGTTGACCACATACACATGGGTTTATTTCTGGCCTCTGTTCCATTGGTCTATGTGTCTATTTTTATGCCAGTACCATGCTGTCTTAATTACTATAGCTTTATAGTATAGTTTGCAGTCAAGAATGTGATGCCTCTGACTTTGTTCTTTCTCATGATTGCTTTGGGTATTTGTGTTCTTTTGTGGTTCCAGGCAAAGTTTAGGATTTATTTTTCCTATTTCTGTGAAAAATATCTTTGGAATTTTGATAGCGATTGCACTGAATCTATAGATGTCTTTGGGTAGTATGGATGCTTTAACAATATTAAATCTTCTGATCCATGAACATGGATAACTTTTCATTTGTTTGTGTCTTATTAAATTTATTTCTTCAAGGTCTTACAGTTTTCATTGTACAGATCTTTCACTTCCCTGACAAATTTTTTCCTAAGTACTGTATTGTTTTTGTTGTTATTTTGAATGGGAAAGTGTTTTTAAATTTCTCTTTCAAATATTTCATTGTTAGTGCATGAAAATGCAATTGATTTCTGTGTTTTGATTTTATATCCTGCAACTTTACTGAATTTGTTGATGAGTTCCAACAGCTTTTCTGTGGATAATTTAGGATTTTTCTCTATATAAAGTCATATAATTTGAAAATAATGACAATTTTACTTTTTCTTTTCTAATTTGGATGACTTTTTTTTCTTTATCTTGCCTAATTGCTCCAGCTAGGATGTCCATTACTATGCTGAATAAGAGTGGTGATAGTGGGGAGCTCTGTTTTGTTCCTGATCTTGTATGAACAGCTTTTAGTTCTCCACTGTTGAGTGTACTATTAGCTGTGGGTTCATCACATTTGGACTTTCTTATGTCGAATTATGTTCCTTCTATACGCAATTTGTTGAGGGTCTTAATCATGAAAGGAGAATGCATTTTATCAAATATTTTTCCACATCTATTCAGTTACCTTCCATTTATATTAATATTGTGTCACATTTATTAGTTTGTGTATGTTGAACTGTACTTGCATCCCAGAGATAAGTCCAAATTGGTCACAATGTATAATCCTTTCAATATATTGTTGAATTTGGTTTCCTAATATTTGGTTGAGAATTTTTGCATCTATATTCATCGAAGATATTGGTCTACAATATTCTTTTTTGTAGTGTCCTTATCTGACTTTGTGATCAGGATAGTGCTGGCCTTATAAAATGAGTTTGGGAGTACCCTTCTCTTCAGTTTTTTGGAAGAATTTTGGAAGAATTTTTATTAACTTTTCTTTAAATGTTTGGTAGAATTCACCAGTGAAGCCATCTGGTCCTGGGCTTTTTTATGTTAGGAGGATTTTGACTACTGATTCAATCTCCTTGTTATTGGTCCATTCACGTTATCTCTTTCTTCCTGATTCAGTCTTGGTGGCTTGTAAGCTTCTAGTAATTTATCCATCTCTTCTAGGTTTTCTAACTTCTTGACACATTTTTTTAGAGGGGTCTCATGATTCTATGCATTTCTGTGGTATCAGTTGTAAAGTCTTCTCTTTTATTTCTAATTTTATTTATTTGTGTCTTCTCTCTTTTTTTAGTTAGTATAGCTAAAGTTTTGTGAATTTTGTTTATCTTATCTAAAAACCAGGTTTTAGTTTTGTTGATCTTTTCGATTGTTTTTCTGGTCTCTATTTCTTTTATTTCTTGTCTAATCTTTGTTCTTTCCTTCTGCTAACTTTGGGTTTAGTTTGTTCTTTTCCTAGTTCCGTGAAGTGTAAAGTTAGGTTGCTTATTTGAGATCTTTCTATTTTCTTAATATAGGCATTTATTCTTTGCTCTCAAAACTGCTTTTGCAGTCTCTAATAGAACTTGATATGTTGTGCTTCCAGTTTTCATTTGTTTCAAGATATTTCTTGATTTTGCATTTGATTTCTTCATTGATCCATTGGTTGTTCAGGAGTGTGTTGTTTAATTTCCACATATTTTTAGATTTTCCAGCTTTCCTCCTGTTGTTGATTTCTAGTTACATACTACTGTGGTCTGAAAAGACACTTGATATAATTATAATCTTAAATTTGCTAAGATATATTTTGTGCCTTATCATATGGAAAATATTCTGTGTGTATTTGAGAAGAACGTGTATTCTGCTTCTGTTGGATGGAACATTCTATAAATGTCTGTTAGGTCCATTTGGTCTAATGTGTGGTTCAAGTCTATCATTTCCTTGTTGATTTTCTATCTGGATGATCTATCCATTGCTGAAAGTGGGGTATTGAAGTCCTCTACTCTTTTTTTTTTGTGTGTGTGTGTATGTGTGTGGTATGCTGGCCTCTCACTGTTGTGGCCTCTCCCATTGCGGAGCACAGGCTCCGGACATGCAGGCTCAGTGGCCATGGCTCATGGGCCCAGCCGCTCCGCGGCATATGGGATATTCCCAGACCAGGACACGAACCCGTGTCCCCTGCATCTGCAGGCAGATTCTCAACCACTGCGCCACCAGGGAAGCCCTGAAGTCCTCTACTCTTATCACATGTTGTCTATTTCTCCCTTCAGATCTGTTAATATTTGCTTAAAATATTTCAGTTGGATGCATATATATTTATAATTGTTATATCTTCTTCATGAGTTGACTCCTTCATCATTATATAGTGACCTTCTTTGTCTCTTGTTACCATTTTTGGCTTAAATAAGTATAGCTACCCCCACTTTCTTTTGTTTTCCACTTGCATGGGATACTTTTTCCATCCATTCACTTTGAACCTATGTGTGTCTTTAAAGCTGAAATGAGTCTTTTGTAGGTAGTATGTTGTTGTGTCTTCTTTAGTTTAGTCATCCAGTTACTTTATCTTTTGATTGGTTAATTCAATCCATTTACATTTAGAGTTACTATTGATATAGGAGGACTTACTAATGCCATCTTATTAACTGATTTCTGGTTATTTTGTATTTCAATTGTTTCTTTCTTCTGTTTCTGCCTACCTTTGAAAATTGGTGATTTTTCCTTGTGGTATGGTCTATTTCTCCTTTCTTTATCTTTTCTGCATCTGCCCTAGGTTTTTGCTTTGTGGTTAATATGAGCTTTATCTAAGACATCAAATTTGGGGTTAGCCAAATAGTTCTTTAGGGTTTTTTGATTACATCTTATGGAAAAACCTGAATGAACTTTTTGGTCAACCCAATAGATAAAACAGTCCATTGTAAAGTGATACCAAGTTAACTTTGCTGATCAACAAATGCTTCACCCTTTTACTCTCTGTATTTATATTTTGATGTCATCAATACCTGTTTTCATATTGTGTATTTGTTACCACATGATAATAGCTATAATTATTTTTAATACTCTTTTCCTCCAATCTTCATATTATGGTAAGTGGTTAACACATCTTCCTATTACAAATGTAGTTTTTCTAAGTCTGAGCATATATTTATCATAACTAGTCTGTTGTATACTTTTGTGTTTTTTATGTCACTAATTAACTTCTTGTTATTTCAGCTTGAAGAACTTCCTTCAACATTTCTTGCAAGGCAAATCTACTTAGAGTGAATTTCTTCAGCTTTTGTTTATCTAGGAAAGTATTTATTTTTTTTTATCCAGGAAAGTATTTCTCCTTCACATCTGAAGGGTAACTTTGTTGAGAGTATTATTAGCTGGGATTTTTTTTCCCCAATAGTTTGAATATGTCATTCTACTCTCTCCTTGCCTTTAAAGTCTCTAGTGAGAAATCTGCTGTTAGCCTAATGGGAATTCCTTTGTAGACTACAATTTTCCCCCTGTTTTTAGAATTCTTTCTTTTTTCTTTTTTTTTTGCAGTACGTGGGCCTCTCACTGTTGTGGCCTCTCCCGTTGCGGAGCACAGGCTCCGGACGCACAGGCTCAGTGGCCATGGCTCACAGGCCCAGCTGCTCTGTGGCATGTGGGATTTTCCGGGACGCGAACCCACATCCCCTGCATCAGCAGGCAGACTCTCAACCACTGTGCCACCAGGGAAGCCCAAGAATTCTTTCTTTATCCTTTGTTTTTTGACTGTTTTGTTATCTATATCTTAGAGAAGATCTTTTTGCATTGAGATGATCGGGTTATCTGCTGGCTTTGTTAAATTGGATATCCAATTCTCTCTCTAGGTTTGGAAAGTTCTTTGCTATTATTTCTTCAACTAAATTTTCTGTTCCCTTCTCCCTCTATTCCACATCTGGAATCCAGATTATTTTTATATTTGTTATTTGAAAGGAATCCCATAGATCATGTTGACTCTCTTTGCTCTTTTCATTTTTTTTCTTTGTTCGCTTCTAACAGTGTTATTTCAAAATTCCTATCCTCTGATTCACTTATTCTATCTTCCATTTGCTCACATTTACTGCAGATGCTCTCTATTGCATTTTTCATTTCATTCATTGAATTCTTCAACTCCAGAATGACTGTTTGATTCTTTTTTATAATTTCTATCTCTTTTTAAAAATCTTATTTTTATCGTGTATTTTTTGGGATTTTGTTAAATTCTTTCTTACTTTTCTTGTAGCTTGTTGAGTTTCTTCAAAACAGCTACTTTGAATTTTTTTGTCAGCTAGATCACAAAATGTAGTGCCTTTGTGCTCAGTTATTGGAGAATTACTATATTCTTTTGGTGATGGCATGTTTCCTTGATTTTTCATATTCCTTGTAGTTTTGTGTTGTTTTCACATTTGAAATAGCAGGCACCTCAAATTGTTGCTACTTGCCTACAGATGGGGTATATATATTTTTAGGGTTTTTCCATTTTTACTGATGTAGAATTGATATACAATAAAACTGACCCATTTTAGGTATATGGTTTGGTGAGCTGACAGTTGTATACATGTGTATCCACCACTCCAGACAAGTTATAGATATTTCCATCCATCCTGTAAAGTTCCCACATGCACCTTTGCAGTCAATCCCCAACTCCCACCCCACTTCTCATCTAGAAACCTGCTGGTCATTCTTCCTTCACTGTGAATTGGTTTGTCTTTTCTGGTGTTCATACAAGTGAAATCTGTCTTCTTTCACTCAGCATAACACATTTGCGATTCATCCATGCTGTTGCGTGTTAGTTCCTTCTGATCGGTGAGCATCCCATGGTATGGCTGTCCATGTTTTGTTTATTCATCCAACCTATTGACAGTCATATGTGTTGTTTCCACTTTTTGGTTATTATGAATAAACCGGCTATGGATATTCATGTACAACTCTTTGTGTGCACATGTATTTTCATTTCTCTTGGGTAGATACCTGGGAGTGTAATTGCTGGGTCTAGTAGGAAGTGTATGTGTAACTTTATTAGAAGTGAGAATTGTGCTTTTAAATAGGGTGTTGAGGACAGGCTTCACCAGGTGACATTTCAGCAGAGGCCAGAAGGAAGTGAGGGGAGCCTTGTGGGTGTCTGCAAGGAAGAGTATTCTAGGCAGAGGGAACTGGGGGGTGGTGTGTCTGAAGAACAGCATGAAGGCCAATGTGTTGGGATCAGAGTGAGTGAGGCAGAGAGGCCTAGGAGGTGAGTTCAGTGTGTAAAAGGGCCGTATGGTGTCTGGCCCTGTAAGTCATGGTGAGGACATTGGCTTTTACTTTGAGAACTCACGAGAGGGTTCTGAGCAGAGGTGGGACAGGACTGGGCTTGTATTTTAACAACCCCCTTCCCAGATTTTCAAGTGGAGAATGGGCTATAGGACAGGGAGCAGGGAGGCCAGCAAGAAGCCTACTGCAATAGTCCTGGTGGGATATGCAGGAGCTGGCTGGGGTTAAGGTGGTGGAGGGTGAGGAGTGTCAGATTCTGGGTCTACTCCGAAGGTGGAGCCACAGGGGAAGCATTAGGTATAGGAGGTGAGGGAAATAAGGACATGAAGGATGGCTTGGCCCCGAGGTAGCCTATAGGAGCTGAGAGTTACTGCCAGCCAACAGCCAGCAAGGAAATTTGTATCTCAGGCCAGCAACCCCAAGGAACTGGACTCTGCAGATCACCTCAGATGGGGTATTTTGTTCAAAGACGTTATTATTTAGGGTTCTCTCTTTGTATGGATACACCTGCTCCACTCTTCTTGCTCCCTCTTGTGACAGAATTCTTAAGCTCATTCTTTTCTCATTACAACTCACCAGGCTGGATACAGGAAACCTCTTTTTCTTTCCAGTAGGTGGCAGTATAGCTCAAGTTTGTGGTTTCTCCTTTGCCTCTAGACCTTGGCCTGTTTTCTGAGCATGCTCCCTATATACTGGAGCTCTCTCACTACAACACGTGGAAATATGCACAACGAGCTGGCAGCAGAGTAGGGGAGGTGTGGGTTTAACACTCTGGGCATTGGAAGTGCCTCTGGACCTGGTAGGGAGATTCCTCAGGTGTGCTACTCCCAGAAGCTTGTGGGTGGACTTCCTGCTGCACACAATCCCTTTAATGCCCTTTGATACAAATTCTTATTTGCCTCTTTCCCAATCTTCTTCCCCCTCCAACACATGCAGGTCCTGCCAAAGTAATCTGAGTTCTACTGAAAAGAAATGGGTTTCTCCAGCCACATTCCACACCACTGGGGTAGCCAGGCACTCACTCACTACTGTCCTTTACCCCTATGAGAGAAGTCACTGCTACCAGATAGATCAACGCCATAGTGTTTCCTTAGGAAAGGGGGTGGCACTGGGAAAGTTTCTCTTACCATCACCTCTGCTGCTAACAAACTCATTTATTTATTCATCATTTTTACTTCAATAGCATTCTGGACTTTTCCTTAAAGGAAGCTGGGCTTCTGTAAATTTTCTCTCCTGCATGATTAGCTGCCCAGGTCAGTACTCACCAGGTTTTTCCCTGATCATGTCAAGAAGGGTTTGGGGAGGTTTGCTGGCTCTTCTTGTTCTACAACCTGTAGTGATGTCTGTCTGCCTAGCTACTGGATGCACAGGTGGGAGAGACTCCTCCTGGGTTCCTTGGCTTATGGTGCTAGATTACATAACCCCACAAAGTTGTTTTTGTCTGTGGATGGATTCATTGTTTAGAAACAATTCATTGTTCAAATTCATTGTTTAGAAAGAGGGATAACAAGGAGGAATGTCTTATGCAACCTTGATGGTGACATCACTCCTTTTTGATTGTTTCTTTTTCTGTGAAAATACTTTTTAGTTTAATGTATTCCCACTTGTTGATTTTTGCTTTTGTTGCTTATAATAAATTATTATAATCTTAAATTTTTTGTGGTTGTACCATATAGTAGTTTATAAAATAAGAAAATAGCATCTTGATTGGTTGTCAGCAGAACAGTATTTAATATACTGTGTATTGTCAATGTATAGTTATAGTATTTATGAATGTTTCAAGCTGTTTTAAGCTGACATCTTTAAATCTGATTAAGAAGGTATTTTTTCTAATAGTGTTCTTAAGCCAGCACATTTCAGTTTTCTCCTTTTCTCTCTTCTTTACCCTTCTTTCTTCTCTAACACTCTGCCTTTCTCCTTTCTGTCCTTTGTTGTTTTCCTGTCTTGTATTTTGCCATACCAAATTGCTTCTATTGGCCACATAAAATCATTTTCCAAAAAGTAAAATCAATAAATGTTTCTTTTTCATGAAACAATCCAGTAGTCAACTAGCCACAGACGGTATGAGTTATAGAATATTGTTTTTAATCTCATAACAAATATCATATCTGTGAAAACTATTTTCTTTAAAAATAAATGTATAGTTAAAATGCATTTATTCTCAACATAATCTGAAAAAATAACAAATTTTTTGTAAAAATAGCTCAAACACTAAGTTTATAGTAAATCAATGCAAATAGGCACAAACATCACCAAAGTAAAATTATTTTAATATACTGATTGGTTATAAACAGCATTAGCAGTAATAAAGGCAAACTAGACTTTCAGCAACAATTATAATGGAAAAATTACAGTGAAAATTGTCTTCTAAATTTTACTGGAAGTTCTCTTTGATAACTTGGTAAAGGAGGGAAGTAGAGGATCCAAAGTTTCTTTGGTTATAATAGATGGTGTGGAAACACTATGCCATTAAAGAAAACTTTAGCTAAATAATAATATATCCCATTTTTTCTTACAGCATTACCACTTACTCATTATGCTGTTGTAGGTCAAGTCTAGAGGAAAAACTATTGAGAATACAATACAAATTGAGATTGATTCAAGATATTTAAGGATCATTTTCCAAGAATGAATTTTATATTTTTTACTGAACAAAAAATCAAATATTTTGGGTAGTATTGAGGCCATGTCCTCCAAGTGTACTCCTGACTTATTCCTTGGGCTTCTGCTTCAAAAATGTAGGATTCATCTTCCTAAGAATATGTTATTTGTTAATAAAATAATATGATAAAATATAACGAAATCATGTTTTTGATCGTATGAAATGTTAACATACTGACTAAGCAAAATGAAAGATAAAAATTTGTTTATGCATTTAGTGCATCCACATTATATTGAATTCATACATGTAAATTCATGTTTTTAAAAATTATACATAAATATTTTCTATACATTTCACAGGAAGGTTGATAAAGTTACATCACAGTGTAAATAAAGCACTTATGTATTCTCATGTTAAAAGTTAGTGAGGTCTTTGTACAGTTGATCAAGACATATATGTCAGAAGTAGGAAACTAACATGAATACTCTAAGGACTTTAAGGAGGGTTGTAACACATTTATGGGAAGAATAGCAAGTACATTATTCGTCTTACCATTTTAAACAGACTGATATTGAAGTTTATGAAAATGTCATCTCTCTAACATCTATGAAAATCCATAACTCATGAACTCTCTTTGGCAGGGTAATAGCAGTTTCAATTACTTGCCTTTTAAATGTTGAATGTCAAGTCTGAACAGTGAAACTGTCAAACTGTCAAAAATATATATCATAGGCATTTCTTTCTTATCATTGTTATGAAGTATGCAAGCATAGCACAGCAATTCTCTTCATAGAGCTAACACTATTTCTTCCTCCTGAGTAATTACATTTTTCTGAGTGAAAAACGCTGAAATAAATTCTGTACTGAAATGCATTTTTTCTGGGATTGGTGCAAAGAAGATTTCAGATCTGGTGGTGGATTTATTTATTGATTTGGCATTTTTTTTTCTAAGCATATAAAGAAGTCAGGAAGTGTTCACTTTGTTGATGTTGGGAGATAACAATTAAGATTAGGAAAATTATTCATCCTACAAACAAAATTCCCAATGCGGCACCCATTATCCTAGAATTGACATGTCTCATGGCTCAAATAATAATTATGTGAAAAGAAATCATATGAACATCTAGCTTGTTTTAGGCTGCACCAAAGTTCTATTAGGCACTAGGAAATTGAGCTGAGGCCAATTTCACTACCAATAGAACTACTTAAATTTTTATATTCTGAGCTAAAAAATGAAAATAGTTCATTGTTTTAATAACATTAGACAGCATAGAAATGGAAAGAGGTATGAAAGAGTTCGAATTCCTCTGCCTGTTTTTCTACTAGTTGTGAATTTTAGAATTGCATTTTTGTCATTAATTTTTTAGAAATTCAGAGCACATAATATACATGGGCTTCTGCATAGAATGTTGGTGCTATCATATGTTATGTGTGAATAACATGTAATAAATTATAAGAATATACCCAGTACTAATACAATCTACTTTCTCAAATATAACCATCAGAGAATGTTAAGCATGAAAGCTCCACTGCCTCCAGAGCCAAGAATAGGCTACTTAATAGTAAATGGACCCCGATCATGATTGCTATGAGTGGGTCGGATTGAAAACTTGTAAATGAACATTTGTAGAGTGTTAATGTTCATATTATGGGAACTATGCCCAAAGCCAGAATATTTAACTTTAATTCTATCATTAGCCACTCAGTCAACTCTCTCTTATTACACTTTCATTCTGAAAAGTGCAACTTCTTCAATTCTCTATTTCCTAATTCATTTTCTTGTCCTGCCTGCTCAGGAAGCTATTTTATAATACTGTGTGTACCATTCTTTTTACTATAGTTCTGATTATAATTGTAATTCTGTAAGCTGAGATTTATGAACAGTGATAGTATAGTGTTCAGGATGAAAAGATGAATTAACAAATGAATTTTTAAATAGTCATCAATAAAAGTTCTATCATTGTGAAGTTAAATTAAACATAATTAATGACAGTATATAACTTTTTCATATTAGAGAAGAAAGCCCTTGAGCATCTATAGCATTTCTACCTAAGATAATGAATACTCTTAAAACAGTACCTATTAGTTATAGAAATTCCCCATTGTTAAAGTGTTACAAGAATTTGCTGGAAACATGTTTGTATGCCAATGTTAGATCAACTGCCTATTTTATTTTTTTATTTTTTATTGTTATTTTATTTATTTAAAAATTTTTTTAAACATCTTTATTTGAGTATAACTGTTTTACAATAGTGTGTTAGTTTCTCCTTTACAACAAAGTGAATCAGTTATACATATACATATGTTTCCATATCTCTTCTCTCTTGCTCACCCTCCTTCCCACCCTCCCTATCCCACCCCTCTAGGTGGTCACAAAGGACAGAGGTGATCTCCCTGTGCTATGGGGCAGTTTCCCACTAGCTATCTAATTTACATTTGTTAGTGTATATATATCCCTGCCACTCTCTCACTTCATCACAGCCCACCTTTCCCCCTCCCCATATCCTCAAGTCCATGCTCTAGTAGGTCTGTGTCTTATTCCCGTCCTACCACTAATCTCTTCATGATATTGTTTTTTCTTAGATTCCATATATATGTGTTAGTATATGGTACTTGTTTTTCTCCTTGTGAGTTACTTCACCCTGCATGACAGACTCCAGGTCTATCCACCTCATTACAAATAACTCACTTTCATTTCTGTTTATGGCTGAGTAATATTCCATTGTATATATGTGCCACATCTTCTTTATCCATTCATCTGCTGATGGACACTTAGGTTGCTTCCATGCCCTGGCTATCGTAAATACAGCTGCAATAAACATTTTGGTACATGACTCTTTTTGAATTACGGTTTTCATTCTTTCTTTTTTTTTTTAAACATCTTTATTTGAGTATAACTGTTTTACAATAGTGTGTTAGTTTCTTCTTTACAACAAAGTGAATCAGTTATACATATACATATGTTCCCATATCTCTTCCCTATTGCGTCACCCTCCCGGCCACCCACCCTATCCCACCCCTCTAGGTGGTCACAAACCACAGAGGTGAACTCCCTGTGCTATGCGGCAGCTTCCCACTAGCTATTTAATTTACTTTTGGTAGTGTGTATATGTCCCTGCCACTCTCTCACATCGTCACAGCTTACCCTTCCCCCTCCCAAGATCCTCAAGTCCATGCTCTAGTAGGTCTGTGTTTTATTCCAGTCTTACCACTAATCTCTTAATGACATTATTTTTTCCTTAAAAAACTACAAATGGGACTACCATATGACCCCGCAATCCCAATACTAGGCATATACCCTGAGAAAACCAGAATTCAAAAAGAGTCATGTACCAAAATGTTTTTTGCAGCTCTATTTACGATAGCCAGGATATGGAAGCAACCTAAGTGCCCATCAACAGATGAATGGATAAAGAAGATGTGGCACATATATACAATGGAGTATTACTCAGCCATAAAAAAAAAATGAAACTGAGTTATTTGTAATGAGGTGGATAGACCTGGAGTCTGTCATACAGAGTGAAATAAGTCAGAAGGAGAAAAACAAATACCTCATGCTAACAAATATATATGGAATCTATAAATTACGGTTTTCTCAGGGTATATGCCTAGTAGTGGGATTGCAGGGTCGTATGGTAGTTCTATCTGTACTTTTTTAAGGAACCTCCATACTGTTCTCCATAGTGGCTGTATCAATTTACATTCCCACCAGCAGTGCAAGAGTGTTCCCTTTTCTCCACACCCTCTCCAGAATTTGTTGTTTCTAGAGTTTTTGATGATGGCCAATCTGACTGGTGTGAGATGATATCTCATTGGAGTTTTGATTTGCATTTCTCTAATGATTAATGATGTTGAGCATTCTTTCATGTGTTTGTTGGCAATCTGTATATCTTCTTTGGAGAAATGTCTATTTAGTTCTTCTGCCCATTTTTGGATTGGGTTGTTTCTTTTTTTGTTATTTAGCTGCATGAGTTGCATATAAATTTTGGAGATTAATCCTTTGTCAGTTGCTTCATTTGCAAATATTTTCTCCCGTTCTGAGGGTTGTCTTTTGGTCTTGTTTGTGGTATCCTTTGCTGTGCAAAAGCTTTTAAGTTTCATTAGATCCCATTTGTTTATTTTTGTTTTTATTTCCATTTCTCTAGGAGATTGGTCAAAAAGGATTTTGCTGTGATTTATGTCATAGAGTGTTCTGCCTAAGTTTTCCTCTAAGAGTTTGATAGTGTCTGGCCTTACATGTAGGTCTTTAACCCATTTTGAGTTTATTTTTGTGTGTGGTATTAGGGAGTGTTCTAATTTCATACTTCTACAGGTAGCTGTCCAGTTTTCCCAGCACCACTTATTGAAGAGGCTGCCTTTTCTCCACTGTATATCCCTCCTTCCTTTATCAAAGATAAGATGACCATATGTGTGTGGGTTTATCTCTGGGCTTTCCATCCGGTTCCATTGATCTATATTTCTGTTTTTGTGCCAGTACCATATTGTCTTGATTACTGTAGCCTTGTAGTATAGTCTGAAGTCAGGGAGCCTGATTCCTCCAGCTCCATTTTTCGTTCTCAAGATTGCTTTGGCTATTCAGGTTCTTTTGTGTTTCCATACAAATTGTGAAAATTTTTGTTCTAATTCTGTAAAAAATGCCAGTGGTAATTTGATAGAGATTGCATTGAATCTGTAGATTGTTTTGGGTAGTAGAGTCATTTTCACAATGTTGATTCTTCCAATCCAAGAACATGGTATATTTCTCCATCGATTTGTATCATCTTTAATTTCTTTCATCAGTGTCTTATAGTTTTCTGCATACAAGTCTTTTGTCTCCTTAGGTAATTTTATTCCTAGATATTTTATTCTTTTTGTTGCCATGGTAAATGGGAGTGTTTTCTTAATTTCATTTTCATATTTTCATCATTAGTGTATAAGAATGCCAGAGATTTCTGTGCATTAATTTTGTATCCTGCTACTTTACCAAATTCATTGATTAGTTCTAGTAGTTTTCTGGTAGCATCCTTAGTATTCTCTATGTATACTATCATGTCATCTGCAAACAGTGACAGCTTTACTTCTTCTTTTCTAATTTGGATTCCTTTTATTTCTTTTTTTTCTCATATTTCTGTGGCTAGAATTTCCAAAACTAGGTTGAATAAGAGTGGTGACAGTGGGAAACCTTGTCTTGTTCCTGATCTTAGTGGAAATGGTTTCAGTTTTTCACCATTGAGGATGATGTTGGCTGTGGGTTTGTCATATATGGCCTTTATTATGTTGAGGAAAGTTCGCTCTATGCCTACTTTCGGCAGGGTTTTTATCATAAATGGGTGTTGAATTTTGTCAATAGCTTTCTCTGCATCTATTGAGATGATCATATGGTTTTTCTCCTTCAGTTTGTTGATATGGTGTAACACGTTGATTGATTTGCGTATATTGAAGAATCCTTGCATTCCTGGAATAAACCCCACTTGATCATGTTGTATGATCCTTTTAATGTGCTGTTGGATTATGTTTGATAGTATTTTGTTGAGAATTTTTGCATCTATGTTCATCAGTGATATTGGCCTGTAGTTTTCTTTCTATGTGACGTCTTTGTCTGGTTTTGGTATCAGGGTGATGGTGGCCTAAGAGAATGAGTTTGGGAGTGTTCCTCCCTCTGCAATCTTTTGGAAGAGTTTGACAGGGATAGGTGTTAGCTCTTCTCTAAATGTTTGGTAGAATTCGCCTGTGAAGCCCTCAGGTCTTGGGCATTTGTTTCTTGGAAGATTTTTAATCACAGTTCAATTTCAGTGCTTTTGATTGGTCTGTTCATATTTTCTATTTCTTCCTCGTTCAGTCTCGGCACATTGTGCATTTCTAAGAAATTGTCTATTTCTTTCAAGTTGTTCATTTTATTGGCATACAGTTGCTTGTAGTAATCTCTAATAATCTTTTGTATTTCTGCAGAGTCAGTTGTTACATCTCCTTTTTCATTTCTAATTCTATTGATGTGAGTCTTCTCCCTTTTTTTCTTGATGAGTCTGGCTAATAATTTATCAATTTTATTTATCTTCTCAAAGAACCAGCTTTTACTTTTATTGATCTTTGCTATTGTTTCCTTCATTTCTTTTTCATTTATTTCTGATCTGATCTTTATGATTTCTTTCCTTCTGCTAAATTTGGGGGTTTATTGTTCTTCTTTCTCTAATTGCTTTAGGTGCAAATTTAGGTTGTTTATTTGAGATGTTTCCTGTTTCCTAAGGTATGATTGTGTTGCTATAACCTTCCCTCTTAGAACTGCTTTTGCTGTATCCGATAGGTTTTGGGTCGTCGTGTCTACATTGTCATGTGTTTCTAAGTACTTTTTGATTTCCTCTTTGATTTCTTCAGTGATCACTTCGTTATTAAGTAGTGTATTGTTTAGCCTCCATGTGTTTGTATTTTTTACAGATCTTTTCCTGTAATTGATATCTAGTCTCATAGTATTGTGGTCGGAAAAGATACTTGATATGCTTTCAATTGTCTTAAATTTGCCAAGGCTAGATTTGTGACCCAGTACATAATCTATCCTGGAGAATGTTCCATGAGCACTTGAGAAAAATGTGTATTCTGTTGTTTTGGGGTGGAATGTCCTATAAATATCAAGTAAGTTCATCTTGTGTAATGTATCATTTACAGCTTGTGTTTCCATATTTATTTTCATTTTGGATGATCTGTCCATTGGTGACAGTGGGGTGTTAAAGTCCCCTACTATGATTGTGTTACTGTCACTTTCCCCTTTTATGGCTGTTAGTATTTGCCTTATGTATTGAGGTGCTCCTATGTTGGGTGCATAAATATTTACAATTGTTATATCTTCTTCATGTATCAATCCCTTGATCATTATATAGTGTCCTTCTTTGTCTCTTGTAATAGTTTTTATTTTAAGGTGTATTTTGTCTGGTATGAGAATTGCTACTCCAGCTCTCTTCTGATTTCCATTTGCATGGAATATCTTTTTCCATCCCCTCACTTTCAGTCTGTAAGTGTCCCTAGGTCTGAAGTGGGTCTTTTGTAGACAGCAAATATATGGGTCTGGTTTTTGTATCCATTCAGCCAGTCTGTGTCTTTTGGTGGGAGCATTTAATCCATGTACATTTCAGGTAATTATTGATATGTGTGTTCCTATTACCATTTACTTAATTGTTTTGGGTTGTTCGTGTAGGTCTTTTCCTTCTCTTGTGTTTCTTGCCTGGAGAAGTTCCTTTAGCATTTGCTGTAAAGCTGGTTTGGTGGTGCTGAACTCTCTCAGCTTTTGCTTGTCTGTAAAGGTTTTAATTTCTCCATCAAATCTGAATGAGATCCTTGCTGGTTAGAGTAATCTTGGTTGTAGGCTTTTTCCTTCATCACTTTAAATATGCCCTGCCACTCCCTTCTGGCTTGTAGAGTTTCTGCTGAAAGACCAGATGTTAACTTTATGGGGCTTCCCTTGTGTGCTCTTTGTTGTTTTTCCCTTGCTGCTTTTAATATGTTTTCTTTGTATTTAGTTTTTGACAGTTTGATTATTATGTGTCTTGGTGTGTTTATCCTTGGGTTTATCCTGTATGGGACTCTCTGTGCTTCCTGGACTTGATTGACTATTTCCTTTCCTATATTAGGGAAGTTTTCAACTATAATCTCTTCAAATATTTTCTCAGTCCCTTTCTTTTTCTCTTCTTCTTCTGGGACCCCTATAATTCAAATGTTGGTGTTTTTAATGTTGTCCCAGACGTCTCTGAGACTGTCCTCAGTTCTTTTCATTCTTTTTTCTTTCTTCTGCTCTGCCGTAGTTATTTCCACTCTTTTATCTTCCAGGTCACTTATCCATTCTTGTGCCTCAATTTTTCTGCTATTGATCCCATCTAGAGTATTTTTCATTTCATTTATTGTGTTGCTCATCGTTGCTTGCTTCCTCTTTATTTCTTCTAGGTCCTTGTTAACTGTTTCTTGCAATTTGTCTATTGTATTTCCAAGATTTTGAATCATCTTTTCTATCATTATTCTGAATTCTTTTTCAGATAACTGCCTGTTACCTCTTCATTTGTTAGGTCTGTTGTGTTTTTATCTTGCTCCTTCATCTGCTGTGTATTTTTGTGTCTTCTCATTTTGCTTATCTTACTGTGTTTGGTGTCTCCTTTTTGCAGGCTACAGGTTCGTAGTTCCCGTTGTTTTTGGTGGCTGTCCCCAGTGGCTAAGTTTTGTTCAGTGGGTTGACTAGGTTTCCTGCTTGGGGGGACTAGTGCCTCTGTTCTGGTCAATTAGGCTGGATCTTGTCTTTCTGGTGGGCAGGTCCACATCTGGTGGTGGGTTTGGGGATGTTGTTAGCCTTATGATTTTAGACAGCCTCTCTGCTAATGGATGGGGCTGTAGACCTATCTGGCTCTTTGTTGGGCATAGGGTGTCCAGCAATGTTTGTTGCTGGTCCTTGGGTTAAGCTGGGTCTTGGTGTTGAGATTGAGATCTCTGGGAGATTTTCACCATTTGATATTACGTGGTGCTGAGAGGTCTCTTGTGGACCAGTGTCCTGAGGTTGGTTCTCCCACCTCAGAGACAGCCCTGGTTCCTAGCTGGAGCACCAAGTGCCTTTAATCTACACGGCTCAAAATAAAAGGGAG